>NW_015506478.1:87653-125034 GCF_001515645.1 Sinocyclocheilus grahami | reverse complement strand
TTAACTTTTATAAAGAATATCTCTTTGGATTTGAGACTTTAGTCTTTGCAACTTTACAGATCTTCTTTATGCACCAAGAGCTTGTAACACTTCAAAGAGAAAGGAAAAATTGAAATCGCATCATATGACCCCTTTAAATCCTCCAGGAACATCCAAGTACCGTCACCACCGTCCTTACTCAGTAAACATATCTTCTTAAAAACACACCGGCTTCTATGTTTAAGGTATGACTGCATGTCATTTTGTAGAGCAAAACGTAGTCTATATGTAGGCTAATGTTGACCATTGGCCTAATTTTAATTAGAAATTTATATTGTCTAAAAATTGCTCTTGCAATTTTCCCTACTATTAGCTAAACAGCTTATGTATACAAACAGTAGGCTATTTTACAAATTGTAATACATATTAACTTTTTTTACACTTGTTTTGTGGTTTCTCCTTAACCATTATGCATTGTTTGTTTTAGGAGTACATTTACAATCCTTGGGGCCTCCCTAGACCACAGACAGTAACATTTTGTAACATAATGATTTTTTTTTAACAAACTTAGTATCACTCACTTTATTTATTTATTTATTTATTTATTTATTTATTTATTTAACTGTCCAGTTGAACAGTTTCGGGGGGATTATTATTATAATTTTTTTTTAAATGCCTCAACTTGTAATAATTTAAATATATACATTTATTTAAAATAGCAACATTTTAAGTAAAATTCACTTTAAAGAAGATCTAAATTTTTCAGTTTCATTCATGGTGATAACATGAAAAACGTTACATAGTTAGTGGAAGTTTGGTGCCATGTTCAGAAAAAAATAGGGGAAAAAACACTTAAAATTAAAAATAATATGAAATTTAAACTATGGCCACAAGATGGCTGGTTCACTCAATAACTCATTTTTCGCATAGGTTTACAAATTTTCATAAGTTTTTTTTTTTAGATTTATGTTTAGACATTTAAAAAAAATCATTATTTTAACAATAGAAAATACTCTTTGTCAAAGTTTGGCATTTTTTTATACTGAAGAATCTTGTGGGGTGTGTGTGTGTGTGTGTGTGAGCATACGCCTTTCACATTGTGGATGTGTATTTTTTAATTTAAGCAAACATAATTTCAACATCAACAGCACAGTTAAAATTAACAGAAATATATATTTTTTTATTAATTATTTTTTATAAATTATTATTAAAGCAAAACTGAAATCTTAACAAAGACACACCATAAATACAGTTGCCAAACACATGCTTGTTGTCACAAATTTCTAAACAATATGCACAATATAATATTGGTGTTCTTATACAGCATATACATTCAAATTAGGGATGCACGATATTGTTTTTTGCCGATATCCGATATGCCGATATTTTTCAACTCATTTTGCCCGATAGCCGATGCCGATACCGATATATTTCCTTTTGTTTGGAAACAACACCAAGTCTCTTCTGTACTGAGATTATAAATAAATAATTTTTCATTTTAGTTTACAAAAGCTTATCTTTGAGAATCAAACAATGAAGTTATCAGGCGTGTTTGATTAGGGAGACACACAAAATGTGCAATGCTGGGGGGCGCCCTGGACCAGGGTTGAGAAACACTGGTCTAAATCAACAGAGATGTACAAAGAGGAAGATTTGCATAACACTGCCCAAATGTTCACGCAAAGAAAGAAGGCATAACTTTTATTCTCGCTGTAGTATTGTTGCTGCCGCTGCCGCCATGTCATGGAGACGCTGTGTGTTTCGTTGTGAAAGTGAAACTACATTGTGTGCCCTTTCAAAAGAGGACGATATCCGCTTCATCATGCCTAGAGCTGATCCGTGCGGGTCGCTGAGGAAATACATCAACTTCACGCTGTGGATCTCCGGATCGGCTCTCACCGTGGATGAAGCAGAGTCCAGCCCTGGGTCATGGTTGCCACAAGCCCGCCGGCCGCTCCTTCGCAGAATCCACCGGCCACGCTGTTCTCAAGCCCACCATGTGTGACGCTGTGTGTTTTGTTGTGAAAGCGAAACTACTTTGTTTGGCCTTTCAAAAGAGGACACAACTAGAAATCAGTGGTTAAGTTGTATTTACAACACTGTTCCAGAACAGTTCAACCCAAATAATTCAGATGTGTGCAGCGCATTTTATGGAGGACTGTTTCCTGAACCTGCAGAGTAGCCTACAACGCGTCTGTGCACAAAGGCTGTTTCTATAAAGTGAGGCAGTTCCAACTTTGCAAGGACAGTCTGACAGTCTGACTCACAGCCTGTAAGTACGTTTTTTATATTTAAAGAATTTGCCACTGACGATTCAAACGTGAGTTTTGAGCAGTGTAGAGTGGTGCTTGTTGTTTGTCGTTTCTCCGATCACAAATGCAGACATGGTTTTATGTTTACGTGGCGCGTATATATCTTTATAATCTTTAATTAATTAATCTTTAAGTAAATATGTCCCCACTGGATGCAACAAATGCCTCGTTTGTAATGGGTTTTATTGGTGTTGTCTCATCGCGCCGGGACACGGCATCACAGTATGGTAAGGGGCGTAACATTTCCCGTACACGCTTAAGTTATTCAGCCAATCAAAACGCACTGGATAGCTGGCCAATCAGAGCACACCTCGCTTTTCAGAACGATGAGCTTTGTAAAAATCGACGCGTTTTAGAAAAGCGGGACATAGAGGAGCAACAATAATGTACATTATTCGGAAAATAATGTGTTTTTTGAACCTTAAACCGCATAAACACATTGCATTACTCTAAATACACAGCATAATGTTCTTTTTAGCAACGTCATATGACCGATTTAAGTCATTATCGTCCGATTTCGATAATGTTCCGATAATATCGTGTATCCCTAATTAAAATTCAAATAAAATAAAATACTGTTTTTTATTATTACTTTTAACACAATTATTACTTCCCTGACTATATACATTTAAAAAGTTTTAAATAATGTATTTTATTAAATAATTTATTTTATCTTTAGTGTATTAATTGCACATGAAAAAAGTATGACCTTCAGAGTTTACCATATTTGATGCTGTATTACCATGTCTGATGCTATATTTACTTTCATTTTGGCTGAACTATACACAATAGACGTTGTCACAGTCACTGTCCACAATACATGTTGTTGGATTTTTGTATTGTGATATACTGTAACACAATATACTATTACACTTCTAATAAATAATGAACCAACATGGCAATGTTGGTCTGTTCTGTTCAGTAGTCTGTGTAAGCAGGGCAGTGGAGGCTTCAGCTGAACAAATCCTGTTGCATTCCTCTTTTTTAACCTCTTTTTTTTAGTAACCTCTTTACTTTGATTTTTCCCCAAAACATGTCTTCATATCCATTCTGAGGAGTGTAGTCAGTATGTTTCTCTGCCTTAAGCTGTGGCTTTAGGAAAATAGAACCCCCCCCCCCCAACCTGTTCCCCATTCTCCATCTACTTCAAAAACAAAGTGGTCAACATCAGTAGCCCACAGTTCTTTTTTTGAGACCATGCCAGAGAAGAAGCTGCTCCAGCTTTCCACCACCCACCATGTGACCACCTGCCCTCACGATCCAAAATATCTTCTCTGATCTTGTACCATACCTTCTCTCTGTCATCGGTACATCGTTGACCAGAGGATGTGTCCCGTCAGACTTCATAAATTAAATTTCATATAAAAAACTTTCATCCAAAAAACAATATAAATCACTATACAAGTATCATGAAAGTAGCCCATATAAATTGTACTCTGTTTTTCAAGTCTTCTGAAGGCATAGAATAGTCTAAAGGCACACCAAAAAAAGGAAAAAAAGAGAAAAAGTTAAGACTGAAGAATAAAAAAGTAGGGTTTTTATTTATTTAGTTATTTATCAAGGAGACATTAAATTGACCAGAAGTTATTGTAAAGACATTTAATGTTACACGATTTCTTAAAATAAATTCTGTTGTATGTCGTATGAAGATTTGGAATAAAGTGCACAAGATATATAAAAATTATTACGGAATAACCGTCAAAATAATGTGAGTTTTGTTTTTAAAAGATGCATAATTTTAAACCTGGCAGCTATTACATATTCTTTAACCTAAGCTGTCTGGAAATTACAGTATTTGTTTATTTATTTATTTGTTCAGATAATTACATTAAGAGACTATTTTTTTTCTCAAAGTGATGTTAACCAGGCATTCACTGAAGAGCTTGAGGCCATTAGTGAGATTGTCAGCCTACATGTTCTGTATTTGTATACAGTTTGCATTAAGATTGCATAGAGATTGGATGGCAGTGTATGAGCTATAATTAATCAGCTTTACTTGCTTGTCTGTAATAATTCCTATGGACACTCATGGCTGAAGTTTCCATTTTACACAGCAGGGGGAGTTAGTACTGTATCTTTAGAAACACTACAGCCAGAGATTCAAACGATGACACAGGTATCACTATACATCTATAAGACAGTCAAACATTATTTTAAAATGCTCAATTATACAATAAATTAAAATCAATTAAAGAGACATTTACCACATAACTGAACTGAAATGTTAACACTTTTACAATTCTGGGTATGGGTGTATTCTGGTTTCAGTATATTAAAAATTATATCAAAATTTTATTTCTAGCAACTGACTTTATTTACATTTATTTGAACATTTTTTTTATTATTGATTAAAAGTGTTATTCATACATTGTAAAAGGGATTTTCACTCTCCGTGTCTTATTCAGCTTGCATAAGCTGGAAAAATGGTAATTTCTGGCTTGCAGATTTACTGGATAGCTTGCAGAACACATTAATTTGACTGAAGGATATGTGTAGAAATAATCTTCATATATATATATATATATATATATATATGGCAGGGAACCATATCAAAGATGAGAATTGCTGATAATATTCTCATTGTACTCCACTATTATATATTCTTTTGGTGGGAAAAATCCTTTTCTTCACTTGCAATAAGTTAATTACAGCACTGCTCTCCTTGCCTGACCTCCGTAATGGACCACACTTCAAAGCCCTCCAACACTTACTTTTGTTGATTCAGGTGTTCTTTACTGGTATCTCATTGGAAATTAAGCTCTAATCACTAGCGTTGTTAATGCAGTTAACAAAAGCATTTAAAGCCAACTTAAATTCCAAATGGATAAGCCCTCATGGGAGGGAATCGGGCAAAATGTCTGAATGAGTTGTGACTGCTCACATTGGCCAGCACTGTGTCTCAGTTACAAATGGGCTAACTGTGGTTGCCATTTTAAACATTTATATATCTCTAGTGCTTCTGTTATGGCCCTAAAGGGAGAAATAAACCCCTTTTAACTGATAATATACTTCAAATATATTAAAGAGGCTAGACTGATTTGCCATTGTTGAGTACAGTGTGTCCTTTGGAAGGAAAGTGGTAAATTACACCACTACAAAAAAAAACACCATTATTTTACTATTATCATGCTGAATTCATGTCTCTGTTCTTATAAAACAAAATAATTATTAATTCTATTGTTAATCTCTGGCTAAAAGGATAGCCTTGATTTATTTTACGGGTTTGTTATGTGATTGTCTTTCTTACTGTAGTTAAAAACATATCATTTAATTGTTGAGACACCAATCGTTCGCTTGGACTAAGGATCCAATGGTCCAAAAAACAATAACAAAATTAAATCTTTTAAAACATTAGGCACTTTAATTAGATCAGATGTCTGTCTTTGATATTAATGGGCAGCGCAGGAAAATGAGTAACAAATCCCAGCTGTCCACCTCCTGCCCGCCAACACACACATATGCACACACACTGTCATACGGATACAAGCATACAAAACAGATATATGATGCACTTACAAATATTTAGCCATTACAGTGCATTACATTGTTGAGACATTATTAAAGGAGCCACTTTATAAATGTACCTCATTTTAAAATGCAAACATTATTGAAATGTGAAGTGGTTATTTATTTTTTATTTTTGAGGAGTTATTTATTTGTCTATTTATTTATTCAGATTTTCAAGAAAAGTGGTTAGAAGACCCCATAGTCCTGGCTTGTTGAAGATGAACTGTATCAACTCCCTCTGCACTGAAAATCCACTGAGATGTGTTTTTGAGGTATATCTAGAACATAAGGAGGGGAAATACAGAAAAAAATGCCGTCAGATGCTCACTCCGAATAATCCAGTCTTAAAGCCAAGCCAGCCATGACTAACTAGGAAATGACGTTATAGTTCACACAGTGCACACCTGCTTCCCTCACTGTATCTTTTCAAATATCTATTCTGTGGAATTATTTGCTCTGTTGTGGAAGTTAGTTGTGTCTCCCAAATGATACAACTGGTTTTGTCACTGGTTGAAAATGTGGTAAGTATCTGCAATGGATTTATAGTGTCTATTTTTGATTTTCTACCTCTGCTGATAAGGGAGGAAGGGTTGCCTTTGGACTTCCTTATTTTTTGTCCAGCACATCAGGTTGGATTTTCCCATTGTGTTTCTGGTCATTTAGAATTGGGTTGGGGTAGGGCAGCCTCAAATGAAGGATAATCTCTTAGAGGTCCTTTGCAGTGGGGGGTGAGGCCCGGGAGCGACCATTCCCTTTTTTTTTTTTTTTACACAGTTGCAGCTGTATCTCAAAGCACTTTGATACAAAAAAGCTGAATGTTTTGCAGGCAGATCCTTGGGCTGGGTGCGGAATTCTTACCTCCCACTGTTAGGGCCCTTTTTAACCCCGAAGGGGCCCCTGCCATAACTGCCAGTTACCCCAAGTCGGGGCTGTTTGCAAATTGAGCCTGACAAAAACGGTGAGGCGAAAACTAGTACGTTTAGGAAATTAAACAGCGGCATGTCTAACTTTTTGACCACTGTGGTGTGAGGTGTTGTGTGTGGTTGCTGAGTTGTTTTGTGGTCACAAATCTACTCATTTGCAAGTCACATTACTCTATATGCGCCTGCAGTGCTGAAAGCCATTCAGGGCTATTATTCACTGTACAAAACAGTAAAGATACTCTGATATATAAAAATGTGGCAGGCGAGCTCTGATATGTTCTTCATTGATGTGTTTGAACTCTCAGCAGAAAGTGGGAATTCATGTATATATTTTTTGGAAAATAAGTAAATAAAAGTGTGTGTCCAATGGCACTTCATGATTCTGAATAGAACGAGATGACTATATAAGTCATTCTCTATCAGTTTAGATCATTTACATGAGAAGGAACAGGACATAGTAGTGTTTAGAAGAGAATTGGCACATTAAAATGTAATATGCAGTTTATTCACAAACATAATCAGAAACATGACTAATATTAATTCATTAATCATTTCTGGGTCTGAAGAATGGCAAAACAAAGCCCTGAGGGAGAGAAATGGAAGTTTTTACTTAAAGTTGTCTTTGGTCTTTATAATGATAATGGGAACCACTACGACTTTCCCTAACTGCATGTTTTCATATGATTGGAGCATAGCCCAGTGACTGAAGTACAGTAACTACACAATTCATATTAAAAAAATAAAATTAAATAAATAACATTAGTAATTTAAGTGGACTTGCAGCATATGAATTCATTAAAACTCAGACTAAGAAAGAGCGACAAAAACAAATGACTCTCTTAGATTTTATTAGTATGTGAACTCTCAAGGAAAAAGCTCCAGAAAGGTGCAAACTTCCACACAGGGAAAATTGAGGCACAGCACAGAAATATTAATGTAAAATATATATTATATAATATATAATATAAAAGATATATATATATATATATATCATCCAAGTGGATGCTGCACACTGGTGGTGGTTGAGGAGAGATCCCCCCCCCACATGATTGTAAAGCGCTTTGGGTGTACAACATTACACAATAAAGTGCTATATAAATGCATCATTCATTCATTCATTCATTCATTAACAAGCAGAAATAGATTTTATTTAGATTAAGCAGTTGTCTCCCTCCAGCCATTTCACAACTAAACACCATTGTAAGGAAATTCTGTATATTAGTTTCAGTGTTCATTAGGAACAGACTGCATCTTAAGTTTTTTTTTAAATAAACAAATACATTACAGATACCTGACTAACTTACTGATACATTTTAACAGAGCAGTCTGAGCTACTTATTTACACTGTTAAAGAGGTAGATTATCATGCTAAACACTCCTATAATATATATATATATATATATATATATATATATACATATATAGTTTTTTTTATATATATTTATATACACACACACACACAAGTTCCAAACATTTGGCCTTTTAAATATTTTTTTATTATCATTATTTTATTTAGTATTTTAATCCATTGTACATGCATAAAATTGTATATATGTTAAGGGTGTCACTGTGTAATTCAACATTTGCAACATACAGGTTGAAACATGATCAGCAATAATATTAATTTATTTTAAAATAAAACAGTTTTACTTCAATAATTGTTCAGTTGGTGAAAATCAGATCCACCTGACTATGTGCTTTTCATTCCCTCAGCTTCTTTTTGTCATTTCTGTTAAATTCTCCTTAAGAGAGTGTTCTGGAATTGCTCATTGGTCAATCCATGTTTTTTTCAGTGTTTACATATCTCTCACTTGTCTTTTCCTACATGTGCAGTGTTTCAGCCCTGCGTCACATGTCAGGCAGATGTGCTGTCTCTTGCATTACAGTACAGAAGTAGGTGTAGCAGCTAGATGTCAATGGCACTGGGGGAGAAAGTGAGAGTAGATGCATGCATGCAAGGGCTGGGTTGGACCTGGGTGAAGTTTTCTTTTCTAATGGTTGGGTAAGGGGCTGGGTTTGTGATGTCAGGCTGGAGGAAACAGATAAAACGTTTAGCGCGTTAGTTTGATCTGATGTCGAGAGCGCTTGCAGCGGGACTGAGCCTGGGAATATAGACACACACGGAGCGCAAGAGGACTCTCCGCACCATCTCAAGGTGATCCAAAGAGCCGTTTTCACTTGGACCAGCATGCCGAAAAGACAAATCTCCTTTCAGTGCCTCCACATTTTTGGATATTGATCCATATTTTGAGAAAATAAACTCTTTTAAGCGGACTTTCACAGCTCCCTGATATCTGAAACACTCCACTGTTAGAATAAATCTCGACAGATTTTTTTATTTGACCGTTTTGGTGGTTTATTCGCAGAACGAAGCGTGACCGCGAGCATTTGGACGCGACCCATTGCGCGCCGGTGAAAGGTGGCAATCTCAAATAACCTTTATCCAGCGTTACATCTCTCCAAACAACCTTACACTGTACAGACAGCAAGCTATGTAAGTCTGCAACCAAACGCGGCATTATCGCTTTCATTCGACCACAATGAGGATACATTATTGCGCGCGTAAATGAACTACAAGTGAATGACAATTAGACTTTTACGCAGTCATTGCGCGCTAAAGAGGCAGCTTTGAGGAGATCCCTGAGACGCGAGCTGTTCTCTTCGAACCTGAACACCCAGAAAGCAACGAGGAACGATTTAAAGTAGAAAGTTTGCTGTCATTCACTCATTAATTCCGACATCCAGTTACATAAATGGTAAATTAAGTGAAAAACAGACTCTCCACCTTAATGCACTGACAATTTCGACTTCCCTTGTCATTACATTTTAATTTTTAAAAGACAATTAAGTAAAATAGAAACTCATTAACATTAACTCATTAACCTATTGTAAATTAAACACAATTTATGCTATCATTAATGAAGAAAAGGCACCCAAATCAATTTAAACAAATTAACTATTAGCTCCCTTCCCAAGTGCAATTCAAAACAAAACAAACAAACAAACAGATGTCCACGCGTTGAAAGACAGCTTCACCTCAATAAAATGATGTTTTTTAGACTATTGGCTATTATTCTTGCAGTATTTCACACATGGCCGCTAAACAGGGCTCAGCCAGATCATATCCAGAAGTATAAGCGGATACTGGCACAGAGAGCGGATCGAGCGCTTGCTGGAGAACAGTGCGGCTCAATCAGCGGCAAGCGGCCGCCGCGCTCCGCGGCGCAGCAGTACCCTCTAGCGGGCGTCGCTGGGCGGTACACTCGCTTGATAGACTTGCACTTAAGGAAAAGTAAAACGGTGAGGTCGTGTTCAGGTGAGTGCGGCTCTAGTGGCATAGATGCGGTTGAGTTAACTAACTGGGATATTAATGAGAGGGAGATATTTGATGAACCCCAAGAAGAGACTTTCATATGGAAGAAAGAAGGCAAACAGTTACAGAGGGCCACTGATTCTGGCTCTAGAAAGTCCATATCAAAAGGACACCCTTTACAGACAGAACGGGGAGGTGAATTGACAGACAGCTTGTCCTCGCTAAGAAGGGTTGCAAGGAGGCTTCTGGAGTTCAACAAAGAAGAAGTCCCAAACGATACACACCACACTGACTTCTCTACAGAAAATGAAGAGTATTCCGGGGAGCAAGAGGGACTGCAGAGCACTGCTGGGGAGCTGTGGAGGGAAGATGTACGCAATGTGCCCGCAAAGTGGATGACAGCCATGTATTTTGGCGGCCAGGCGGAGCAACTAAAGGTGAACCCTGTCTTTGGCATAGACCTGCCCCGCTCCAGGTTCACTTTAGAGCTGTGGGTCAAGCCGGAGGGTGGCCAGAATAATCCTGCCATCATTGCAGGTGGGTGACTGTGCATTCATACATCATTCTCATTGTCCAAAATCATGTTTTCCGTGTTGGAAGCAGGGATGCAGCTTTTTCTTAGGTTCTTAAAACTGGTTTTCTAGGAATTGGAATTGTCATTGGCTATTACTTAAAGCAGCAGTTATAACTTGAAGGATACATAATTTACAATTAGCAACTGTCTAATCAGAATAAATAGTGCTGAAAGGCATACAGCCATACAGACCAAAATGATTATAGAAAGTCAGATTCATTCCTCGAACTAGCCTCAGTTCATCAAGTGCATCAAATGGTGGCGGACTCTGTGTTGTGTCATGGCTTTGACACGTTGTTGTTTTATTTAAGAGGCCTTTGTTTGAGGATTTCAGCTGACAAGCAGG
Source organism: Sinocyclocheilus grahami (assembly GCF_001515645.1). Lineage (NCBI taxonomy): Eukaryota > Metazoa > Chordata > Actinopteri > Cypriniformes > Cyprinidae > Sinocyclocheilus > Sinocyclocheilus grahami. The sequence continues at coordinate 114,080 of NW_015506478.1, read as the reverse complement.
TGAAAGGAGAATGGGGAAATCAGCTGCTTACGAGGTGCAAACAATGAGTAGTGCTAAGGGAGGAGTGTTAGAGGAACAAGTGGCCACCACCTGCTCAATGTATCCTGTCTGCTTTATTTAATCACTTGTTTAGTGCATATGGTACTTTGCGTTTCCAAGGTTTGATTCATAAGCTGCATGTTCTGGACACCGTACTCACACTGACAGCTAGCTGCCATCCAGCACAATTGTTTGATATATTTAAAAGATTTTCAAAGCAGAAACTAGGTGGTTTTTCGCATGCAAAGCTGATGTGTGAAATGTTGTCTGTTAATGCTTTCCAATTGTTTTGTGTGTGTGTATGTGTATATATATATATATATATATATATATATATATATAATGTATGTGTGTGTGTGTATAGGAGCTTATTTTTCCTCCAGCATATTAGTTAGAGTTATCTTGTTGTATGGTTTTGACAGGCATCTGAGTTGACTTTTTCGAAGCACACATTATGATTACAAAAACAAACAAAATAAGCTGTGGAACATCACAGAAGGTGCCAGATCCCCCAAGGGAGCTTTCATAATCAGGTAAATGTGCATTTTTGTATGGCTGCTGAGGAGGGTCAATGTGGAAATGATTATATTTGGAAGTGCTTCTGAGACTAGTTCCCAGTAAGGAGAACAAAGCCCAGAGTTCTCTGGTTGTAACCTGCGTGAGGCTTTTCCTCTACCATGGATGCCAAAATACATGCTTTTAGACGAAAGGGGGTGCAAATATTATTCATCTGTTTCTAACACTGATGAGTCATCTATGAGACCTCAAAGAGAGCATTAGATATTCCATTTTAAAATTATCCACCACTTGGAGAAAATCAGTATTCCCCAATGACGTCAAATCTCACAAACATCTTAAATAAATGAGGGTTTCTACCATCTTGCTATTGTTAAGATTGTATTATTTCCCTTTGACATATTCGTCATCATCACTAAAATCATGTGAACATTCACTCCAGCTCTTTCTGAGGTCAATGGATTTCTTTTATCAATCAGTGGACGAATCTATTGTTATAAAGCCAGTTTTTTTAAAATTCCTCACGCTGCCAAATGAGCGTTCAAAGGCTTTACTGGAAGTGGTCTTTTCAGCGCTAACTATTAAGTGATGTTCGAAAACACTCACTTTTTCTCTGTCTCTCATAAACACTTATCATATCGAAGCCATCAGTTATACAAGGTTACAAAGAAAGTATGTATTTAGCACACTTTGTCTCCAGCCAAACTCAGCACTCCAGGCCAGTCTGAGGTACTACTATTATGAGTCTTTTATTCAGTGGGAGACAGACACTATAAAAACAGTAAGATAAGAACTCAGGCTTTGAAAATGTAGTAGCATCCAAGTGGATAGTACTCTGGAATGGTTTATCTTCAAATTCATGACTTCAGGGTTGATACGCGCAGAAATTAGCTGATGTTGTCACACGCTGGAGCCCTGCACACACATCGGCAGGCTTTTTCAATGAATGAAATTTCAGTGTGGTCCACGTCCCTCAGGATATTTTGTTTAAAGCTGCCCATCTCTCGTTCTCCTGTTTGCAGGGAATAATGCACCCGAGTGTGTATGTGCTCGCGTGTGCGTGTGTTGTTGGGAGGGTGAAGGGGTTCCCTGACCTCTCTCTGTCCTTCGACGGTAACATCTGGCTGCCAGATGTGACTGCTCCTAAGAAAGGCGGCTGGGAATATCAGTGGATTTGTTGAATGGAAATGACTTAAACTCTTAAACTCTTCAGATAATTAAACACCAATTACTCTGTGCTTGATGAAGCTCATTGACTCCTTCGTTTGTGTTTTTTTTCTAGGCGTGTTTGACAACTGCTCGTATCCCTTGAGCGAAAAAGGTTGGTCTGTTGGGATTCGAGCAGCAGACCCTACAGGAAGAAAAGATGGCAGGTTTTTCTTCTCACTTCGCACGGATCGGGCGCTCAAATCCACCACTATCATCGCGCACAAGCGCTACCAGCCCAACAGCTGGACTCATGTGGTGGCCAGTTATGACGGCCACAAGATGGCGCTGTACGTAGACAATTCCAAGGTTGGCGAGAGCAGAGAACAATCAGGTGACCTATACAGTCCCTACATCAAAGCCTGTCGCATGTTTCTGCTTGGTGGGGACCAGTCGGATCACGAACACAGTTTCCGCGGGCATTTGGGAGGTGTCACGTTATGGGGTTATGCGCGAACGCACGAAGAACTTCTTAAAGGTCACCAATCCCATGCAGAAAAACAAACTCTGCTATTGTCCCAGTGGGCAGATTTCTCCAAGGTTGAGAATCAGTGGGCGCCCTACAAAGACCGTCACAACCCAGTCATTGTGGCTCTTCCTGTCCCCGAGCGGCAACTTGTTTCTCCATTTCTTCCGCCTCCATGTGGTGTGACCGTGTGTGACAATGCCGACTTCGCCCTCAGTTACAACCAGCACTGGCAACTGCGAGCCAAGAAGCGCTTACACTACCGCATCGTGAACATCTGTAAGGATGACGGCAGTGACCCTACGGTCTCTCTCCAGCAGATCCAGCTCCAACACCAGGCCTTGGAAGATGCCTTCCGTCCTTACAACATCACCATTGAGCTCAGCATTCACACCATCTACAACTCTTCCCTCCAACGGCGCTTCATCCTCAGCAACTGCCACATTGCCAAGGTGGGGAACCGCCACTGCGATCCCGAATGCGACCATCCTCTTACGGGCCACGATGGGGGCGACTGCTTGCGCATGGGGCCCTGCTACAACTGGAAGCGGAGGGATGGAGTCTGCAACCCCGAGTGCAACAGCATTCACTATGATTATGATGATGGTGATTGCTGTGACCCCGAGGTCACAGATGTCGCAAAGACCTGCTTTGATCCAGAGTCTTCTCAGAGGTGAGCTTGTGCTTCAATATGGTTCCACTTTGGCAACTAACTTGAACCCAGGCATAATTTTAGTGGGATGTGCAAGAGGGTTCATGTTTTGGTCTTAATTCAAGAATTACAAAATCTTTCTAGCAAAAAACCCCCCAGGATGATATCTGACCGCCTGCTTGCTTCTATAGAAATTGATGCAGGTACCATAGTTAGATACCATGTCATTACATCAACTATGTACATTTATGTCCTTGGCAGATGTGTTCCTACAAAAACTGCTTGCATTAAAGCGCTAGGCCGACAAAATGATTGAAAGCATTCCCTATCCCTCGCTTAAGATCACTGTGAACTGGTTTTTGAGTTCAAGAAATTGACGTTATGTGCTTGTTAAATTTTCTCACAGCAGCATCAAGAAAAAGGAAACCAAAGTGTCTTATTGTGAAATAGTGTTCACTTTTTTCATTTTTATTTTCAAGATTATCAGAGCATTCTGTATTACTCAACATGCAAAGCATACAAATCGGCCTTCTGGAATAACTTTACAAAAGCATGCAAAACTTGGATGCAGAACTGAGCCAAAGTATACACTTAATGTGGCTAAACAACAAAACCAGAGGTCTCGGCACTATTCATTGTGAAAGGCAGGACAGTTTTGCTCCCGTACAAATTGTTTGATGGCTTACCGCAGTGTCTTTTATTTTTTATGCTGCTATGTATGCTACGTAAGTAGATGTTCACAAAACCGTAAAATCCTGAAAATGTGATTACACCAAATATTTGTATCAACAGGATTAATTTGCTGTATGTCAAATTTCCAGATACAGTCTAGGAAGTGTTGTTCCAGGCTCAGTGTGCAACGAGACCTTGTGTCTCAGCCACCAGCTGTTGACATTTTATGGTTGCTTGAAAACAAGCTTTCTTCAAGAACCGCCTATCTGTTCCTGAAGGGCTCCTATAGAGATTAATAGGGCCCCAATGATACCATTGGATGGTGGTCTAAGAAACACTCTTTTGGTTGTTTTGCACTGAGACCCTTTTTAAGAGGACAACAGTAAGTTCATAGCCAAAATCCACAGGCAGAATATTTCTTTCTGTCCATGGCTGGTGGATAATAAATCAGTTGCGTGCCATCTCAATGCTGTTTGCACCAAGGGGTTAAGGTTTGACTGATTAGCATGGCCCTGTCGCCCCTGGTGGAAGATGTCGTAATTACACACTCTGCAGATCATTCGCCTTAATTTACAATAAATTACATTAGAAAATTCATTAAAATATAAAACAGTTCTTTAAAATTGTAATATTTATTCACAATATTAAAATTTTTACTGTATTGTTGATCAGATAAATGCAGTCTTGGTGAATGAGATTTGTCTCAAAAGCATTAAAATCATACCAACCCCAAACTTTTGAGCTGCAGTTTATATATCATCAGCATTTCTTTGTTTGAAAGGCTCTTATAAGTGTGAAATGGACAATTCTCATTTTCAAAGATCAGGATAGTCACTAAAGAGCTTGGGGCTTGTTCCAATCAGCTTTAGCATGATGTAAGTTTCCTGCGTTCCTGTGCCAGCCGAGCAACTGCCATTGAGATGAATGGGAATACTAAAAGATATAGCCTTCAGGGAATTTCAGACCTCCTTATTTCTACTAAGGCCAACAGTTTGTAGTAGTGGTGACCTGGAGTAGCATACTGTCCTTGGCATGCTATACTCAAAAAACAATCCAAAGGTACTGAATAACCCAAAGGTTCATTTACTGGACTTGTTTTCCTTTAAATATGATGTGTCAATAAGTATAAATGCTAATAGCCAACGGGACCAGACTAACCTTGGGCTCATAGACTAAGCCCTTAGAGAGGTCTTTCCTTACCATGCTGGAAGAGTGTATCACTAAGGCTGAGGTCCAGAGTTTGCAGAGGATTAATGCAGGGATGACATTTTGATGGCAATTGTATAGCGTGCCTTTTATGTGGAGGTCTGGGATTTTAATGTTTTGCTCTGTGAGCTATAGCCCAGGTATCTGCTGCTGGGCAGAGAAGCTCGAGTACTTGCCAATGGCTGTCACTACGCAAATTTGTTGTTGAAGTAGAGAGAAACAGCACAAGGGAACCACCAGGTGCTTTTTGGCAAGCTCCAGAAATGGAACGAGATGAAAGCAAAGACATTTTAGTCCAGACATTTAAGCCAATAGAACTGAACTACCTGATAACTCTTCTCTTTAGTAATTAACTTTGATAGATGCTTAGCAATTTCAGTGATTTATGATGTATTTATTTATTTATTCATTTCGCTGCGAGATAGTGGATCGGTGGTTTTGAATATGACTGTTTTAATAAATAGTTTTCTTTTTTGTGTGTTATTCAAAAGGATTGTGTCCACCTGAAAGGTGAAGTGTGTCGTTTTTTTTTCCCCCCAAAAAATACTTAGGTTAATGCACAGGTAAAACCATTTATTGGATGACTTCATGGAAGTATGAATACCCAGAAAATGTGACCCTGGACCTCAAAACCAGTCTTAAGTCGCTGGGGTATATTTGTAGCAATAGCCAAAAATACATTGTATGGGTCAAAATTTTCGATTTGTCTTTTATGCCAAAAATCATTAGGATATTAAGTAAAGATCATGTTCCGTGAAGATATTTTGTAAATTCCCTACCATAAATTAAAAACTTAATTTTTGATTAGTAATATGCATTGCTAAGAACTTCATTTGGACAGCTTTAAAGGCAATTTTCTCAATATTTAGATTTTTTTTTCACCCTCAGATTCCAGATATTCAAATAGTTGTATCTCGGCCAAATATTGTCCTATGGAAATTGTATTTATTCAGCTTTCAGATGATGTATAGATCTCAATTTCAAAAAATTGACCCTTATGACTGGTTTTGTGGTCCAGTGCTTGTATGCTTGAATGTGCTTGTAAAACATTTTTGTCTAAATAATGGAAGATGGAATCTATCTATCTATCTATCTATCTATCTATCTATCTATCTATCTATCTATCTATCTATCTATTGTTTGTTGATGATGATATTTTTTGACAAATCTTTTTGACAACGTTGTGACCTTGTAATGTCTGGAATCAATGAGTGCAAGTCAAGAGGGCAAATATTCAGATGTTACATTTTTGTGGCAGAACCCACTTCCGTCTCAGGATTTAACCATGTGCCAGTCAATCCCTGGTGCCAACCAACCCGAGTTTCCGTGATTGCTCTGATTAGAGGACTGTGCTGACAGTTGAACATTTTCATTTGCTCTTGTTTTGTCATGTTGTATTTGTTCCCTGAATAAGCATTTTTGTGGCATCAGTTGGTTTGTGGTTAGTATTCGATTTCCTTGTTGGTAGCTTCGGAAAACAATGGACAACATGTAATTTTTATTTTTGCTTATTTATTAGCCTATTATTATTACTATTATTGTTTTTTTTTCATAATTTATTTGATTAATCTGTATGTATAAAAATATGTTCTTCCTCAAACATATTCAAAGATTGGACTGGTAAATACTGTCTGCACTCTCTGCGACAATTATTATAGTTGGGCTTGGAGAGAGTATTTATTTTTGTGTTGTATACTGTTCACTGAAGCCACTAGAAATGTTAATTGTTTTGGTCTCTTACTTTGTAAAATGCGATTTGTTGCTTAAAAGTACAAAAGTTTGTAACCTAGTTGCATTAACTTGATTTAACATTTTTGGTAATGTTTAAACCAGTAAACCAGTTCACCCAAAAATGAACGAATATCTTTCAAAAATGAATGAATTCTATCATCATTTACTCATCCCCAGGTTTTTCTAAACCTGTATGAATTTCATCTGTTGAACATAAAAGAAGATATTTTAAAGAATTTTGGTAACTGGTCCCCAGTGACTTCCATTGCATAGAAAAAACACGGTATACTACCGTAAAATTAATGTCCAATACATATAATGTTCAATACAGTTTTTCACCGTATATAGTAGAGGAAATTACCGTTAACCATTTAACAGGTTTTTACTGTAGCATTTTTACAGTCTTTTACCATTAAATTCACAGGCATTTTTAACAGTGTATTACTTATTCATTAGCTACTAGTGTTTATTCTTTAAGTACTAGTGCCTTTTGTAAAGTTACTAGTACTTATTAATTTGATAATAGTTCTTATTTATTAGATACTAGTACTTATTCCAATAGTGACTAGCATTTAATTATACTCTTCTTGATAAGAAAAAATAGAACTAGTACTTATTTTTTAGTTACTAGTAACCTTTTAGACCAAAGATATCCTGAACTTAATAGAAACTAGTATTTTTTAAATTTGCATTTCTGCCCAGTATGGTAATCGTATGTTGAATATTAATGAGCCAGCAACATATAGGAGAGAGATTGAACAGGAAATGAAAACAAGGAGACGGATGCACTTTTTTTTTGAAGGAACCACATAGAAAAAAAAGACAATAATTTGTACACAAGCACATAGAAAACATATTTTTGTCAGTTTTGTAAACACTGTAATTTCGTAAGCATAGTAGCCTAATGTGTTTGTTGGTTGAGTGACCTCTGGTGGCAGGATGGAGATAAGACACACATTTTTATATATATTGTTTTCCTCTTTTTCATCCAGTAGAAACAATAAATATCATATCAGGGCTGTACGTAAATTTTTTTTTTGCATAGTACTGGTGCTACAGACAGAATGTTTTTACATTAATGTTCTGTACAGGGCACACTGGTGCTACAGACACTGAATGTTTTTACATTAATGTTATGTACAGGGCACACAAAATCCAAACCATATGGTTTTCAGACAAACATTTATTTGGAAAAAAGGCCAAAAATTATTAATTAAAAAAACAAAAGAAACAATGGTTTGCTGTACTTGTAAGGCTGCACAATTTGGCCAAAAATGTTGTTTTTACCAATATAACTAATAATGATTATGGTTATTATTTCTAAATAAAACTTTAACTTGTATATTTCACTATAATATACAAAACTGTGTATTTAATAATAAATATAATAATAAATATTACTGCAAGAAAAATCATTTTTCTACACTGGAGAAAAACATAAGGATTTGCAAAAGTTTACCTCAAAGTTCTTAATTATTTTAGCTATTTTTACCCAAATTAGGGTTTTGTAAGCAATAATGAGTACTCAGTTGTAATTTCTTTTTCATTCATACTTGTCGCCAGAGGGCGCCCTTGTGCAGAAACTCCACAAGTGAGGCTCACTGATGACATTCCGGGAAATCCCTTATAGGGACAAAGACATTCAGCATTAGCTGTAGATGTAGCCTAATAGCTGAATAACATGCAGATAGGGCATTTTACTGATAAAGCATTAAGAAAATAAATAAGGATTGCGACATTATATGATTTTATCTTTGTTCTTCAAGCCATCTTGGGTATTTTTATAAGAATAAAGTATATTTAAAATGCAATAAATTGGAAAAATTTTTTAATTTGTTACTAGTATCAATATAATAATTACTAGTCACTATTGAAATAAGTACTATTATCTAATGAATAAATACTAGTATCTAATAAATAAGTACTAGTATCTAATAATAAGTACTAGTATTTAATCAATAAGTACTAGTATTTAATGAATAAGTACTAGTATCTAATAAATAAGCACTAGTATCTAATGAAAACGTACTAGTATCTAATGATTAAGTACTAGTAACTTTACAAAAGACACTAGTGCCTAAATAATAAGCACTAGTATCTAAAAAATAAGTACTAGTAATTAGATACTATTGCGGTTTATAGATTAAATGTTAAAACAGCTTGCCATAGTGCAAAGGCTTAAGCAGCTATGAAAGCAAAAGAGAAAAATGTCATGTGACATATTCCAAAGTAAAAATAAGTTAACATCACACATCAAAGCGCCTCTATGGCGATTTATCACAGCTGGGAGTAGAATAAAAAAGCGGGTAGTCGTTTCATACACCATAAGCAGTTCAAACAATTATAATCCCTAATCATCATGACAAAGTGATTTTTTATGACTGTTGTTATTAAAACTGCTAATAAAATTCAAGATGCGAAAAAAGAAAAAAATTTTTTTTGTAATAATGTATGTAATCATGTAATATCATAGAGTAATTTTTATGTTATTTCTCTTACAAATTCCATTTGCTTACTTCTTATGGCGTGAACTAAACTATTTAAACCCTTGTTGTTTTAAACTGGTAATTCAGTAAAATTTGAAATTGTAATTCCCTTCTAAATCTTGAATAAACTAAATCCATCAAGGAAAAATTTAATAACCTGCATGTTGTTCATTGATGTTTATGGCAGTTCCCTTAATAATAACTTGTTTTCTATGCAAAGTTTCTTGACTGTGTGTCAATATCTCTGATGCAGGGCTTATCTGAGCGTGAAGGAACTGAAGGAACTGCTCCATCTGAGCAGTTCAGACACTCTCAACGTGTTCTTCGCTAATAATTCGGCACGCGAGGAGCTTGCTGGGGTTGCCACCTGGCCATGGGCAAAAGAAGCTCTTACTCATCAAGGTAAGATGGATCACAAGAGCTCATGAACATGATGAAGTGAACAACCCAAGTCCAGTTTTATTAGAAGTGAGGTTATGTGAAAGTGAAGGGAAAAACAAGCCAAACAATGAAGTGAATTTGAAAACTTAATGATGGCTTATGAAATGATTTGACTACACGAGATAAAATTATTGTTTGGCTGGTTAGCATGGCTCAGTTAGCCCCTGCTGGTAGATGCTGTAACTACACATCTGGTTTTGAAAAGCATCTTTTGTCCATTGATGGCCTTTCAAAAGACAGGAAAACTTTTTTCAGGTAACATAAATCTGAAATATTTCATCACCTTAAAGCAGATGTTTTATTGCTTTTAAAAAAAAAATGCTCTTAAAAGCATGAAATGGATTTATGTTTTCCACTACATTTGACGTCACAGCTCAGTTTTTGTCCATTGATGGCCTTTCAAAAGACAGGAAAACTTTTTTCAGGTAACATAAATCTGAAATATTTCATCACCTTAAAGCAGATGTTTTATTGCTTTTTTAAAAAAAATGCTCTTAAAAGCATGAAATGGATTTATGTTTTCCACTACATTTGACGTCACAGCTCAGGATTGTCAATAGTGAACGGGTTGGGGCTGTGTGCATTTTTGGAAGGGATAAAAAACAGGCAAGATAAAATGAGAACAGAACTTTAAAACAAAAGACAACATAATATTTCTAAATAAAAGACCGGGGACTTTACACAAAAACCGTTACGCTAGATCTGCCTCTTGGCCTCTAAACCCAACTGGGTTCATTCTACCATGGACAATGTCAAGTTAAGAACTCAGTTGTTTCCTGTCACTACATTCCCCACAGCACATGTGTTTTTTTGTACCTAATGCCATACATCTTGTTCATGACCGATCGCCTTATATCTTTTCTTTAAAGAAACACATTCTTGTCTCTTCCTCCTTGTTGTGTGTATTTTGCCTTTACAAGATTAATGGGCTGTAATCTCAAGCATAAAAGAAAACACTTGCAGCACGCATAGATTTCCGTAGCCTAATGTGTTTGTTGGTTGAGTGACCTCTGGTGGCAGGATGGAGATAAGACACACATTTTTATATATATTGTTTTCCTCTTTTTCATCCAGTAGAAACAATAAATATCATATCAGGGCTGTACGTAAATTTTTTTTTTGCATAGTACTGGTGCTACAGACAGAATGTTTTTACATTAATGTTCTGTACAGGGCACACTGGTGCTACAGACACTGAATGTTTTTACATTAATGTTATGTACAGGGCACACAAAATCCAAACCATATGGTTTTCAGACAAACATTTATTTGGAAAAAAGGCCAAAAATTATTAATTAAAAAAACAAAAGAAACAATGGTTTGCTGTACTTGTAAGGCTGCACAATTTGGCCAAAAATGTTGTTTTTACCAATATAACTAATAATGATTATGGTTATTATTTCTAAATAAAACTTTAAACAAAATAAGGAATATTACTTTTGTAATAACACTATTTCACTATAATATACAAAACTGTGTATTTAATAATAAATATAATAATAAATATTACTGCAAGAAAAATCATTTTTCTACACTGGAGAAAAACATAAGGATTTGCAAAAGTTTACCTCAAAGTTCTTAATTATTTTAGCTATTTTTACCCAAATTAGGGTTTTGTAAGCAATAATGAGTACTCAGTTGTAATTTCTTTTTCATTCATACTTGTCGCCAGAGGGCGCCCTTGTGCAGAAACTCCACAAGTGAGGCTCACTGATGACATTCCGGGAAATCCCTTATAGGGACAAAGACATTCAGCATTAGCTGTAGATGTAGCCTAATAGCTGAATAACATGCAGATAGGGCATTTTACTGATAAAGCATTAAGAAAATAAATAAGGATTGCGACATTATATGATTTTATCTTTGTTCTTCAAGCCATCTTGGGTATTTTTATAAGAATAAAGTATATTTAAAATGCAATAAATTGGAAAAATTTTTTAATTTGTTACTAGTATCAATATAATAATTACTAGTCACTATTGAAATAAGTACTATTATCTAATGAATAAATACTAGTATCTAATAAATAAGTACTAGTATCTAATAATAAGTACTAGTATTTAATCAATAAGTACTAGTATTTAATGAATAAGTACTAGTATCTAATAAATAAGCACTAGTATCTAATGAAAACGTACTAGTATCTAATGATTAAGTACTAGTAACTTTACAAAAGACACTAGTGCCTAAATAATAAGCACTAGTATCTAAAAAATAAGTACTAGTAATTAGATACTATTGCGGTTTATAGATTAAATGTTAAAACAGCTTGCCATAGTGCAAAGGCTTAAGCAGCTATGAAAGCAAAAGAGAAAAATGTCATGTGACATATTCCAAAGTAAAAATAAGTTAACATCACACATCAAAGCGCCTCTATGGCGATTTATCACAGCTGGGAGTAGAATAAAAAAGCGGGTAGTCGTTTCATACACCATAAGCAGTTCAAACAATTATAATCCCTAATCATCATGACAAAGTGATTTTTTATGACTGTTGTTATTAAAACTGCTAATAAAATTCAAGATGCGAAAAAAGAAAAAAATTTTTTTTGTAATAATGTATGTAATCATGTAATATCATAGAGTAATTTTTATGTTATTTCTCTTACAAATTCCATTTGCTTACTTCTTATGGCGTGAACTAAACTATTTAAACCCTTGTTGTTTTAAACTGGTAATTCAGTAAAATTTGAAATTGTAATTCCCTTCTAAATCTTGAATAAACTAAATCCATCAAGGAAAAATTTAATAACCTGCATGTTGTTCATTGATGTTTATGGCAGTTCCCTTAATAATAACTTGTTTTCTATGCAAAGTTTCTTGACTGTGTGTCAATATCTCTGATGCAGGGCTTATCTGAGCGTGAAGGAACTGAAGGAACTGCTCCATCTGAGCAGTTCAGACACTCTCAACGTGTTCTTCGCTAATAATTCGGCACGCGAGGAGCTTGCTGGGGTTGCCACCTGGCCATGGGCAAAAGAAGCTCTTACTCATCAAGGTAAGATGGATCACAAGAGCTCATGAACATGATGAAGTGAACAACCCAAGTCCAGTTTTATTAGAAGTGAGGTTATGTGAAAGTGAAGGGAAAAACAAGCCAAACAATGAAGTGAATTTGAAAACTTAATGATGGCTTATGAAATGATTTGACTACACGAGATAAAATTATTGTTTGGCTGGTTAGCATGGCTCAGTTAGCCCCTGCTGGTAGATGCTGTAACTACACATCTGGTTTTGAAAAGCATCTTTTGTCCATTGATGGCCTTTCAAAAGACAGGAAAACTTTTTTCAGGTAACATAAATCTGAAATATTTCATCACCTTAAAGCAGATGTTTTATTGCTTTTAAAAAAAAAATGCTCTTAAAAGCATGAAATGGATTTATGTTTTCCACTACATTTGACGTCACAGCTCAGTATTGTCAATAGTGAACGGGTTGGGGCTGTGTGCATTTTTGGAAGGGATAAAAAACAGGCAAGATAAAATGAGAACAGAACTTTAAAACAAAAGACAACATAATATTTCTAAATAAAAGACCGGGGACTTTACACAAAAACCGTTACGCTAGATCTGCCTCTTGGCCTCTAAACCCAACTGGGTTCATTCTACCATGGACAATGTCAAGTTAAGAACTCAGTTGTTTCCTGTCACTACATTCCCCACAGCACATGTGTTTTTTTGTACCTAATGCCATACATCTTGTTCATGACCGATCGCCTTATATCTTTTCTTTAAAGAAACACATTCTTGTCTCTTCCTCCTTGTTGTGTGTATTTTGCCTTTACAAGATTAATGGGCTGTAATCTCAAGCATAAAAGAAAACACTTGCAGCACGCATAGATTTCCCTGTAGATTGACCCTTAATCATTAAGGTCGTCCACCAGGAGAGAAGAAAAGGAACTCGACAACAAAAACAAAAACAAAAGAAGGGTATTACGCTGTTGCCATCTCCATCCAACTGCCAGCTGATTTTATAGTACTCGTCGTTGCTGTGCTTTAGAGCTCATTAAAGCGGTCTCAGTTAAATCCAGCTCCTTTAAAAAGGAGATTTCTCTCAAGCAGGAAGGTTTCTTATGTAAGTTCCTCTCCCATTGGTTCAGGATGCATGATCAGACATTGTGGTCTTGGCTTTTTGGGTTATAGCTTTTGTTAATGAGATCATTTTGGCTTGTGCGTAGAACGTGAACTTTTAAACCGATATTAGCATGAGTAATTAGCACCAACTTGCTTTTGTGAGCTTAAATTTGCTCATGAGTTTTCATGAATTAACATACAGTCTGTTTCTAATGTGTCCATGGTAACACTTTGCATTCATGTTTAATTTGTTAACATTTAGTGCATTTATTAGGTACAAACTATTTTACAGCATTTATTAATCTAGAGTATTTCTAATTTCTTAATATACAGTTGTTCATTTTTATTTTTTTTAATTCAGATTTTAATTTATACAACTTGTAAATGGTAAAAATGCATTAGTATGCATATAAATGAAAATAAACCTAAATAAAAAATGTGCATAAACTACGATGGAATCATATTTACCGAATAAATTCCACCATGCGCATCAAAAAAGTAATGTGACTTTGCACAATGGGACGGGATAACTTGACTAACCAGCAGACCGATCTCGTTGCACAGCATCTGGAATGTTGATTTGGTCGTTCTGAAATCATATATTAAAATTATTATATTAAGTGGCTTCTCCTACTTTTCTTAATGACATTTAGTGCCAGTTTATCAGGACGTGACGATTTCGTTCTCTTTGACTCGTTGGAGACTGTCTAAAGCACTAAACAGTGCTTTATTTGCAAATGTTTTATGCGATATTCCAATTTTGCACATAAGTTAAATTTGAATCTTTGGATGGAAACATAGCTATTATCACAAAATAATATCCTGATGACCCTGCTATGTTTTATTTTGCTCTCAATTGTCCTGTAAATGATCTGAGCGGAGAGGTGGTCAGAGACATGAAAGGTAACATGAAATTCATGAATGACTTACCGTGCTGCTTTGAATCACACAGAGATATGGCCCCTTTCTTATTTTCACAGAGATATGGCTCCATTCTTATTATGCCCATAATCCACCTCTGCTTTTGATTTACCGTCATGTCATAACAGTCTTTGGTGCAAGACGATTTTTGTCCACAAATGTTTCGCTGGACCTGCATGGAGGTTAAAAAGCAAGATTAGTTTCTCATAAATTAGGAGACTTGGTATGGTTTATGGTTTAATTTCATATAAATCACGAGCTTATTTGCGAGAGTACCTTGATGTCTTATACTGAGGAACAAGGTCAAACTACTGCTCTGAATGCTTTAAGTGAAATCAGACCATAGCGTGGACTGCTGATCTTGTGGTATAACTGTAAACGATCTGTGTCTGTCAGATGTGTCTAGCCAAGCTCTGTCCCTTTGGCTGAACTCCCATAAAACATGGATATTTCCTAAATAAAAAGGTTGTTTGCTCAAATCTTGTATATCTGCTGTAAATGACCTGTCTGGGGTGGAGCACAAATCTCCAGAAGTGAAAGATTTTCGCAGATGCCCACATAAACCAACTTCTGTTTTTAATAAGTAAGCAAATTCCGTATTTGCTTTAAAACCTAATAGCTTATATAAACTACAAGTTCAATATAACCAAAATTATGCAAACTAGTCTCACAATGTCATTTCATATTTGTTCTTAAACAACATCTGCATGGATTTTAAACTGTTATAAATGTAAAATTTCTTTTTGCTTTTTATTACATTATTTGGATATAAAACCACATGCCAATTTTCAGCAGGTGTGGGATCTTAAATACATTTTAATGTTCTAAATGTGGGTAGAACATTAGACAACACTTATAACCAGACATACTGTTCTTTTTCGTAATCCTAGCTGCGGTGGTCCCGTTTTACAGGATAGATCACACTGTTTTATGTGGCAATATTTCAGAATAAATCAGTTTCATATACTCAGACTTCTGGCGTTGAGATTAAAGTTAACTTGAACATTTACACCTCAGTGTTCTGTCAGGTGACAGTTTGTATTGTTGCATCAACTGCAGAGATGTCTCTTTGTGTTATTTTTCAGGCGGAATGATTCTTAACCCCTCCTACTTTGGCACCAAAGGACACAACAACACCATGATCCATGAGATGGGTCATATTTTGGGACTGTACCATGTGTTTAAGGGTGTGAGTGAACGCGAGTCATGTGATGACCCCTGTCAAGAGACCACCGCATCAATGGAGACGGGAGATCTGTGTGCTGATACAGCACCAACACCAAAGTCTAAAGTTTGTCATGACCCTGATCCAGTCAATGACACGTGTGGCCTTACCCAATACAAAAACACACCCTACAACAACTACATGAGTTACACAGGTAGTCATGATTAGTTTACTGCTTCTGTTTGCTCACCAAATACAACCAGTTTTACTTTAGAAATTATGTTATTTCCACTTATTGGTACAGGTTATACCTAAATGCTTGTAGTGTAAATCAGTATGATTGTTTTTTATGTTTTTGAAAGAATTCTTGAGTTCACCAAGGCTGCATTTTTGATCAAAAAGACAATGTGACATTGTAAAAAAAAAAAAAAGTTCTCGATTTTAATATGTTTATAATGTAATTTATTCCTGTAATGAGAGAACAGTAATATTCCTGTAATAAGAACAGCATTTATTTAAAACAGAAATCTCTTTACCTTTATTTACTGTCATTTTTGATCAGTTTAATGCATCCTTACTGAATAAAAGTAGCAATTTCTTTAATAGAAAAAAAGTCAGTGATTAATATATAGGCCATATACTGAATAAGTAGACTGCCTGATTACAAGTGTGAAAACACCTGTGATGCTAATTACACGACACACTTTAATTTAACAAATTAGTTTAACATATCCCTATGGTCAAATTATTTTCAATCTTTTGTTTCTAGGGTTTCTAGGGCTTTTCCAGTTTCAATAGTTTTTTTTTAAAATGCTTCTGTTGAACCACAATTCAAAAGCAGTGTCTGATTTTCATTAATATAATTTTCAGTATTTTTTTTTTATTATTATTTTGTCAGTTTCAAGTTATTTCAGTGACCATTGTGGGTTTTTCTTTCTTTAATGGAAGGGTACCTTTTTATTACAGATGATGACTGTACAAACCATTTTACACCCAATCAAGTAGCTCGGATGCACTGCTATATTGATTTGGTCTACAAAACCTGGGTCCATGGCAGAAAGCCCACCCCTGTTCCTCTTGCACCAGTGGTGATTGGTCAAGATGCAGATTCCATCACCATTCATTGGCTGAACCCAATCAGTGGGCCACTTGCCCACAGGTAAAGTAAGGAGCATACATTGGCTCGTTTCCACCGAGCAGTACGGATCAGTACAGTACAGTACGGTACGATTCGGGACCGAACACCTTGATCCAGCTGCTCTAGGGTCTAGGCGGATACATGAGCACTGAGCGCCCGGTGATCGCCTGGAGCTCCGAAATCAGCAAATAGGCACTATCTTTATAAATAAACCGCAGATTTGAGTTTTAAATAACTACATTCTCGCCTGAAAAACTCTTAAAACTACATGTCATGACACAGTAATAGTAATATTTTGAAAATTATGCGGGTTTTTGGGCAATGACGTTTCACAAGTCCACAAGAACGCATATTGAGAAATGGCTATTGACTGTGTGAAAATATAAAATTCTAAAATACACTGTTATATTTTTTAAAAAAGTATAAAAGATGGGTGTATAAGCCCAACACTCATGGACAGCAGAGCGGAACGAGTGAAGGACAATTGCCAACTCTCGCGAGACAAATAAGCAACCGCAGCTTCAAAAACAAGCCCAAAAAACCCAACATTTTTTTATGATTTATTATCATTAAAATTAATTATTATCAAGTATTTATTACCAATAAATGAGCCTGCAACATATTAAACCGAAACCACTCTTTTATCTGAAAAGCAAAAACAGAAGATTATTTTACAAAAATCAGCAAACTGCAACAAAAGTGGGAACAAAACTCATCTCCAATCACCTGTGAGCAGAATAGGATTGGAGATGGAAAAGGAGAAAAACACAAGAGCTTCAAAGGGGAGCTGTAACATAGCCACATATTCATAGCCTACTAAAATATAGGCTATTCGAACCTTGCTCTTAGTATTAGTATAGGACTACTTGTTTTTTATTACAGCACGTGATAACTAATAAATTACAAAAACATTGTAAAAATAAAAAATTAGGCTAAAAGAATGTCATCCCACTACTTCTATCATTGCTTGGATTACAGCGCCATGCGCCTTCTTTTTGAACGTGATTTTTCTCCAATGAGGGCGAGGAGGGGGCGGAACATTTGGCAAATTACGCTGCAGCACTTTGCACTGGTTACAATATTATTGCACTGGTTGGCTATTAACTGCGAGCAGACAGAGTGTCATTCAATGCATTGGAGAATACGGCGAACATAAATAAAGAAACAAAGTTGCTTGTCAGATTTCCCTAACAAGCAACCACATTTTTTAAAATAAGCCCAAAAAACCGCAACCCGCGACCCGGGATTTTTATCACGCAACTTTACAAAAAAAAGAAGCCCAAAGTCGCGTATAATATGCGGACTTGGTAACTCTGGTGAAGGAGAAGCTTTATCAAAGCCAATAGAAGGCAAGCCTGCAACCATTAGCTAAAAAAGCGTAACGGCTAATGCTAATGGAAAGGAGACCAGAGGCCATTTTTTTTTAATGGATGTCAATGGAGGAGATGTCACTATGCTGTATTATACGTGACTTTGGGCTTCTTTTTTTTGTAAAGTCGCGTGATAAAAATCCCGGGTCGCGGGTTGCGGTTTTTTGGGCTTATTTTACAACTGATTTTTATCCAATTTGGTTTACAAATCCATTTATACTTGGCCACACAAATTTATTTTTGTAAAACAGTTATTAACCATGCCATGTGAATACTAGATCTCATTTTCATGACTATGCTAACTAAAGTATGTTGATGTCCTAGTTATGTTACAAATGTGCCACTCTAACATGCATTTTTGCAGTGAAAAAAACTGCATTTTATTCACTAACCAACCAACCGCAATGCAGATTAACCGGGTGTTAAATGTTCTTAAATACCACAGCAGGGTATTTAAATTAAGTTATTTCATTCGATTACACGTGAACACAAAGAAACAGGTCTAACACTGACCGTGTCCATTGCTATCAAAATCAAAAACTCACACTCAGTAAAAGCAAATGAAATGATGTATTTTGAGCCCTCTACTTTTTGACACAGTATATCACTCTTTTTGTGCACATGTTAAAATGCTTTTTTTCTGTGGTTTTGTAGGGAAGGTGACATGAGCTGTCATCTCTGTGATGAGAATGGAGCGCTCCATCAGTATGCCCATGAGGCCACTTCTCCTCACGCCTGTGATTCCACTGGATACTGGACACCAGAGGAAGCAGTGGGTTAGTACTCAGTAAATCTTTATTATAACATTAGTCACACAACTTTACTTCATACTTGTGCAGGTGGAATGACACAAACCATAAAAAAGTCTCATTGCTGTTGGGCTGTATTGTTGGGCACTGTTGAAATCCTATTCGGTCAATCAAATTAGAGGACCAGGACTAACTGCTCTATTATAGTTTTTGTATCATGATCTAACAAAGCTCTTCCACACGCATATGTCATGAATTGTAAGATGGTGAGCGCATGACTGAATGCCGTCTCTGACATAAATGTTGTTGGACGTGTGCTTGATCCTCAACACACCACTGAAAATGTCACGAATGATCGTCAAAGTAAAAAACAATACCTGCTCTTTGATTAATGAGGATAGAGAGAATTTAGCCCTGGCTTCTTTCTCCGAACTTGTGCATTCACATTCAGGTGGATCGTTCAGTCTCATGCGGGCCAGGTGCGTGCAAGTCTGGAAAAATTTAAGGAATAAATCATTAAATCATAATTGCTTGGATAAAGAACACTCTTTTTGCCATCAATGAATAAAAAAGGCCCTTGGCAAAGCTTCAAGTTTTGGTAATATTGGGTTGCGTCCAGAAGCAGCCCATCATAAAAAGCGATGTTTATCCTGTGCAGCTTTTCAACTTTATACCTCACGTAACAGATGTTGCTGATTACTCTAATCAGAAATCTCTTAGCATCTGGTCTGCCCACTCACTGACGTGTCACGGATAAGACTGTGCTTTGAAAAGTCCACCCAAAATGTGGAAATCCTCCCCTGGTATGCAGTCGTTTTCATAAAGCACAGTATCATGAGAGAGGTCAAACATAAATTCATCCAGCTAGGTGGTAGTGGAGAGTGATTTTTGGCCCGGAGTCCTGTTTTGAGAAACAGATTGATGAGAAATTAAGTCTTAAATTTGAAAATAAAAATATATATCTCTAAGAAAACAATATCTTTGCAATATTAATGATGAATGAGATTTAATACCATCGGTTCAGGTCTGTAATAAATTACAGTAACCTATTGTTTTTGGTTTATTTTTAAAAACATGATAAAGTGCATGATGACTACCTAATGTGAATTATTTTGTCGGTCAGTTAATCATGTCAGAAAGACTTTAGGAGCAATATGACAACACTGTTTGTGCAGTATGAAATAATGCTCACGGTAATACCACGGTGAATCATTTGATAACTCTATTAACGCAGGCCAATTCGTTATCAAATCATATCTCAAATCTCACATCTTGTAGCGCTCGCCCCTGCTTACCTGTACCGTAGCCTCGGTATGTGCTATAAGGCAGCTTTTCGAGAAATAAGGCTCGAGCCAGGGCGAGCAGAGACCTGGTTAAGGTTGCTGAAAGTAGGAAGTATGACACGCTCACAGATCTTGCCGCATTGCTTCTCCCGGCGGGAACATTACACCACATCTGATACAGTCATTAATTCTACCCTGTGTGGAGGCCCTCGCTCTGTTTATCTGACCAATTGAGTTTTATGGTTTGCCTTGGCCTGCTGCTGTTTACCCTGTACACATCCACACATGTGAGGCCACGCTGGGTGCAAAGGAGCGCTCTGTGACTCAAGGCTGCTGTCTGTCTATCTGTCTCTTTCAACCTGGAGTACAGTTTAATTCGTCATTGTAAAATCTTTGGGGCAGAGAGTTCACATGGCTTGATATTAAGACTTGTGCTCTTTACATTAATGCACAATAGGATGAGTTCACTAAACAGTAGTGTCATTTTAACATGCATTATTTTGCCATAAAACGGTTTGATTTACAAATTAACCCCCTTTAGTTCAGTTTAACTAGGCTGTATTAATTTCCTTTCTATTTAAATGATAATTATTATAGATAATTTATAATTACAGGTTTATTAAGGGAAAACAGTACTTTTTCCCCTGGAGTAATTAACAACACACTGCTTTTGGCTGCAGAAAAGCAGGCTGAGATTTCTTTGCTACATACATCCAGTATAAACAAGCAAATCAGTATTCATAAGCTTATGTCCTGGCAGGTTTATATCCTTTTATATCTAAATATTATATATACTGACCATTTTACTACATTTTTCATTGTTCATAATGTCTAACTTTTATTTACCTTTATATATAAATGTGTTTATTTATAAAGAGCTGATTTACACCACTGTTTTAAAGTTTGGGATCAGATTGATTTTTTTAAAGGAAAATTATACTTTTATTCAGCAAGGGTGCATTAAATTGATCAAAAGTGACAATAAATACATCTATAATATTACAAAAGAATTGTATGTCAAATAAATTCTGTTCTTTTCATTAAAGGAATCCTGGAAAAAAAAAAACAATATTAAATTTTTTCAGCTTTGCCATTACAGAAATTGCATTTTTTTTTAAATATACTAAAATAAAAAACAAAGAAAACTGTGATTTTAAATTGTAATAATATATCACAATTTTACAGTTTTTTAAAATTGTATTATTGATTAAATAAATGCATCATTATCAACTCCAAACTTTTGAACTGTAGGATCGCAGTGGTGGAGCGAAGCTGAACAGTCCTATCAAAGTGTGCCAGATTGTAGTTGTAACGATTGCTACAGAGAGGAGCAAGGAACGTGGAGAGATGAGGAAAATGCGAAGCACAGTCTTTAATATCCAAGGAAAGGGGTAATACAAAGCAGGCAGGAGACACACGTAGCACATCAAGGTAGACGTATAACACCGGACAAGGGAACATAGGGCAGACAACACTTTAAATACAGGACTAAACTAGGTAATTAATGAGACACATCTGAACCAAATGAGACAATCACACATGGGAGAAACTGGGTCACGGGGAGCACGTGGGGAGAAAAACACACACAGACAGTCCATGGGCGTGACAGTAGTAGTCTGCTGCATCTTAACACTGAAATATAAACAACACAGGCGTTGATCGTGTGTGCAATTAAATGTTGCTATCACGAGAGTGCCGCCCCAGGGCTCTCCTGGGATTACCTTTCCCTGTCTCGCTCCTGTTCTTCAGGCCACCGCGGACGTTAACTCTTAGTTTAATAAATTATTTTGTGAGCCCTGTCTGTCCCAATTAAGGCGCCAATCTGTCTCCTTTGCCAAGTTGCACCTGGGTCTTATGGTCGATTGAGGTCTGGGGAGATGTGCTTCACATCCATTGCCAAGACATGTGGTTTTTCCCAGACACTCTCTCTTTCTGTTTTCCCTTTCACTCGGTTTCTCCCTCCTTGCCTCCCATCCTGTCTTTTTTCGAAAATTGTCATAACAAGATTGAAGATTCAAGAGATTAAATGGTTGTTTATAATAAACACACAGAATTGCTCAGTTCCCAAGTGAGCAGTCTGCAGAGGCAGCATTTTAAAGTGCGCTCCCAACGCAAATGCTGTTATAAAAAGGTTTGCAAATTAATTAAGCTGCTTTTATTTTAATTCTAATTTGAAAGAATTGCATGCATCCTTCACAAACAAGTTGCATTTTGATTAATGCAATTTACATTTAATTACATTGAATTCACTTGATTTTTTTACTTAATTTCTTAACTGACTTTTTAATGTATTCTATCTTTGTTAAAGGGGTCATATGATGTTGTTAAAAATAACATTATTTTGTGTATTTGGTGTAACGCAATGTGTTTATGTGGTTTAAGGTTGAAAAAACACATTATTTTCCACATACTGTACATTATTGTTGCTCCTCTATGCCCCGCCTTTCTGAAACGCGTCTATTTTTACAAAGCTCATCGTTCTGAAAAGCGAGGTGTACGCTGATTGGCCAGCTATCCAGTGCCTTGTGATTGGCCGAATACCTCAAATGTGTGATGGAAATGTTACGCCCCTTACCATACTGTGATGCTGTGTCCCGGCGCGAGGAGACAAGAACAATAAAACCCCCATTACAAACGAGGCATTTGTTGCATCCAGTGGGGACATAATTACTGATTATAATGACTTATACTGTATTTGTGATTGGAGAAATGACAAACAACAAGCGCTACTCTACACTGCTCAAAACTCACGTTTGAATTGTCAGTGGCAAATTCTTTAAATATGAAAACATACTTACAGGCTGTGAGTCAGAACAGATGGCATTGTAGGCTACTCTCCCAGGTTTAGGAAGCAGTCCTCCGTAAAATGCGTTGCACACATCTGAATATTTGGTTTGAACTGTTCTTGAACAGTGTTATAAATACAACTTAATACAACACTGATTTCTAGTTGTGTCCTCTTTTGGAAGGCCAAGCAAAGTAGTTTCGCTTTCACAACGAAGCACACATCGTTTCCACGACATGGCGGCGTCGGCAACAATACTACAGCGAGAATCAAAGTTACACCTTCTTTCTTTGCGTAAACATTTGTGCGGTGTTATGCAAATCTTCCCACTCAGTGACGTAGACATGTGGGGACTTGTTTAAACGAGGCGTTTTAGGAGGGCATGGACGAGTCTTAACTTTTATAAATAATATCTCTTTGGGTTTGAGACTTTAGTCTTTGCAACTTTAGGGATCTTATTTATGCCCGAATAGCTTGTAACACTCCAAAGAGAAAGGAAAACTGGGAATTGCATCATATGACCCCTTTAATGCTTATTGGTCTACCTAATTTTTAGCTTAGTAACATGCTAACATCCATACAGAAAAAAAAATGCTTCCTTAGAAAAATGTAGCTGCCTTTGTAAGCAATGAGGCAGCTCACAGAGATAATAAGTGCACTTATAAGTGCAGTGTACAAAGCAGCCCACTATTTTGTCAAGTTTTCTAATGCATTGCTATGGAAATGCCTATTTTAGGGCTTATATGCCAATTTTATTGCAATTAATTATCTCATCCTTCCAGGTGTATGTCACATTTGCCAAAAAGATTCTTAACTTTTGATGGCAAGTTACAGTATTTTCTTTTTGGCTTTGGATGAGGTTTACGTGTGTTTTTGCAGGGGCCCCTGATGTGTACCAGCCATGTGAGCCCAGCATGCAAGCCTGGAGTCCTGAAGTTAACCTGTATGAGCCCAACATGACTACGCCATGCCCCCAGATCGAGGGCTGTGTGTTGGAATTGCACTTCCTTCACCCGGTTGTCCCTGACAGTTTGACCGTATGGATCACTTACACCTCAGCCAGTGAGTATACTGTCTATCAGTAGGTGTATATCAAACACCTGTCATTATGGGAATATACACTATACTGTTCAGAAGTGTAGGATCAGTAAGATTGTTCTTTTTTTAGTTTTGTAAAGAAATTAATACTTTTATTAAGCAAGGGCACATTAAATTGATCAAAAGTAAGAAAGACTTTTACATTGTTATTAATGTTTCCGGTAATGTTTTTGAAATTTCTAATCACAGTTTCTACAAAAATATCAAGCACCGCAACTGTTTTCATCATTTATTATGGTAATGAATGTTTCTTGAGCACCATATAAGCATATTAATATGATTTCCGAAGGATCATGTGACACTGAAAACTGGAGTAATGCTTCTGACAATTCAGCTTGGCCATGACAGGAATAAATAGGATTTTAAAATATATTTAAAATAATTTAATTGTGATAATAGTTCACAACATTACCATTTTTTCTGTATTTTTGATCAAATAAATGCAGCCTTAGTGAACATAACAGACTTCAAACACATTAAAAAATCTTACCAACCCCAAACTTATGAACAATAGTGTATAAATGTTTTATATGAATTCATTCTTCTGTTTTTTTTTCCACAGATCAAAAGGCAATTGCTAATATTGTGCTCATAACTGAGAATGGCGAGATGTTCCACACAGGTCCTCAGCATGCTTTCTGTGACATTCCTTTGACCCTCCATTTACATACTAGTAAGAAGGTCAAGACCGTTAAAATCTCCACCTTTGATAAGAAGCTGGAGATCGATGCTGTTTTGCTGACCTCGCGGCCCCAAAATCCTCTCTGCTCTGGCTGCCGCCCCCTTCTCTACAGAGTGCTTAGAGAACCACCAATCAGAGAGGACCAGAGTCCCGTCATCGTCAAACAGCCCACATACACTGACAGGTAAGAATATGCGTCTTTGTAAGATTCACAATAGCACTTCGTTTTGTATGCAGACACTTTGAAAGACTATATTTTTAAATATTTATTTGAAATTGGCGAGTCATTAGTAATACTGTCAAGCATTTTCAAATAATAATGTCTCTGTCATCTTTTTATTGTGTTTCTAGTTGATTCACAGCATTTCTGGGAGTATTATATTAAGTGTGGCTTTAGTATAAATGCTGAACATGTTGTCTTTCTAAAACTGTCATCGAATTGTATCTTCGGCGTATCACTATTTAAGTATTGTGCAATGGTTTTTGCCTGAAAAAATTGTTTCCACAGCCAACAGAATAAGAAGAATAACAATATCATGGATTTGACATTGTCATTTCATTAGCCATTAATTTTACAAGTATCAACGCATAGCCAATTTTTGTTCAGTTCCTGTCACATTTTATTCTGCTTGTTCCAGTACAAATTCATCAACGGGCACTGGGTTGTTGTTCAAGTACTTGCAATAGGTCAAAATGTCCAGAGATTAATAGTGTGGATCAGAGAATGTAACATATCCAAAAAAGTTCCTTCCACAAGTCCTGTAAGCTCAGAAAGATGGAAACTCTACTGGGAATAGAGCTATGTGGATAGGGAAAGGAAAGAAAGACAGATTGGATCTGCGAGAGAGGTAGAGAGAGAGAGAGAGAGAGAGAGAGAGAGAGAGAGAGGTACAATGAAACCCTGGAATATAAACCAAATGTGAACGCTTTACCCGTAGAAACAGTAAACACCCGTGGCTGTTTGTAGCTGCTCTGAAATTGTTTCCAATCTCTCGCTGAAGGGAGTAGTGTGCTTGATGTAGTTAGTGTGCAGTAAGTGAGAGACCTGTCATTTGGCATGCAGGGAGACAAAAGTGTGACAACGAGTACGTCGGAAAAAGGGAGTGGGAATGAAGATGGTTTTGTGGGAAAGTAGGCTACAGTGCCACCGTGAGGTCTGCAGCAAAAACAAAGCACTTTCCATGTAATGGGTAAGGAAACAGCCAGTGAAAGGAGGTGCTTAACCTTCAGAAAATGTTGATCATTAACCTTGAGAGGACCCATACTAAATATTATATGAGCTGTTTTATTTTTTTTTTGCATTTTATATGAGGTTTGCAGATTTTTCCAACATTTAGCGGGCAGTAATATTAAATCCCAATTTTGTATGATATTTGATTTTGTTTTATTCTAGAAAAAAATAAAAAATAATTTTTTTTTTAATAATTATTATTAATAATAATAATTAATAGATCAAAATATTGTTTTATTGTTTCGAAAGTTTGTGGTCAGTTTTTGAAAAGTCTGTTATGCTCACTAAGACTGCATTTATTTGATCAAAATATAGTAAAAACAGTATCTTAGTGAAATATTATTATTTGAAATTTTAATTCAAAGTAACTGTTTTAGTTTAATGTATTTAATTGATTTCTGATGATTAGAAACTTTGAAAAGAACAACATAAATACATAAATAAAAAAATACATACATACATACATACACACACACACACGCACACACACACACACACACACACACACACACACACAT
>NW_015506478.1:84764-87643 GCF_001515645.1 Sinocyclocheilus grahami | reverse complement strand
ATTAATCACATCCAAAATAAAGGTTTTTGTTTACATAATATATGTTTGTACTGTGTTTATTTATTAGGTATATATACATACACACATACAGTATATATTTTGAAACTATTTATATGTATATACATTTAGATATTTATATTATTATATTTTATATTATATATAAATATATTTACTATATGAACATGACATATTTTGTATTTATATATACATAATATACACAGTGCACACTCATATATTATGTAAATAAATATTATATGAGCTGTTTTATTTTCTTTGCATTTTATAGGAGGTTTGCAGATTTTCCCAACATTTAGGGGGCAGTAATATTAAATCCATATCCATATATATATATATATATATATATATAATTATATAACGGTTCATTCTGGTTCTCAAATCTGATTGGTTGAGAACCGTGCAATATTGTACTGGTATCGCTACAGGAACGCCCTTTCACAATTTTGTATCACTCCGCTTGTTCTAGCCGGGTCTATGAGCTAATCGTAGAGTACGTTAGTTAATATAAGAAGAAACGTCTAGCTTCGCGGTCTCTCTCTCTCTCTCTTTTGGATGTACGTCTTGCCACATTGTTTCTCTCTTATAACCTCATTATTTCTCACTAATAACCTAACTGAAGCAGCACATGCCCTTGATACGAATTCTAAAAGTGACGTATGTTTAACTGTCAACTTGAGCTTTGAATCCGTGGCGGAAGGAAGTAGTTCCGCACAAAAGAAGGTTTTATTAGGCACTCCGTTGTTTCTTGTTTAATTGCACACGTTCCGTCAAACTGTTATATAAATGCAATATCACTCTCGTACTCGAGCGATACTGGCTCTATATCAGCGGCTGTGATTGCCTCTGGTACTTGGCCTTGTGCCTCTGGCCTAATCACAGCCATTCTGATATAGAGCCGGTATCGCTCTCGTACTCGAGTGATATTGCTCATATATTAGTTTTACTTTTGTACTTTTGTTGCCGAACATTAGAATGGCCTATTAGATTCAATTATTTTCTTGTTCTGCTGTAAAAATGGTCTTAATGTTCCTTTTTGGATGGTTTTTCATTGAATGCTTTAAATAGTTGGACACAGTTTAGAAGGTCAAAACCTCTGATGTTACACAAGCCCAAATGTGTACAAACATTTAATGCGTTTAAGCTCAAGTGTGTTATGTTCTCCTTAGTAACCTAGATGAAGGTTGCATGGGTCTAATGGCTATTCTAATGTACAGTTGCCAAATAAAATATGTTATACCTCACCAGAGGAGGTCTTGTGCTGTAGGTCACTGCCTTTCTCTATAACTGGCTGTGCTACGAAGAAAGAAATATGACTTTATCTTATCACTTGCTCAGAATCCTTCATTGGATCTCCCTTTGTGACCTCAGAACAATAGATTTAAGTAGTCTCTCTCCCCTTCCCTGTCCCTGGAAGTAATCCATAATTAATAAGGGCAATTTGTTGAGTAATAAGACCCGCTGGAGAAAGTATATGATGCTCAGTTAGCTAGGCATCCTCTTACCCCGGCCGGAAAACGACTGAAATCAAACAAGCCTTGGCAATCATGGCTAGACTATTTTTATAGGGTCATTCAATCAGATCAGATCGATACCCCCGAGGTACATCACAGCGTGACATGCAGTGATACCCTCAACATTAAAAGGTCATTTCCATTTTTAACAAGGTTAGATCTGAGAACACCCTGAGAATAGATATAGCTTAGATCAAGTATTTCTGCAGCATATTTCAGGTTCATATTGTGCATTTGAGCTGTTGTGCTGAATATCAGCACGTCTGTGATTCTTCAATATGGTTTATGATCACTTTTAAAGGAATAGTTCACCCCCAAATTAAAACTTCCTGAAAATGTACTTATACTCAGACCATCCAGATAGATACCAAGATGTAGTTGAGTTTGTTTCTTCATCGGAACAGATTTGGAGAAATTTAGCATCACATCACTCGCTCACCAATGGATGCACTGCAGTGAATGGGTGCCATCAGAATGAGAGTCCAAACAGCTGATAAAAACATCACAATAATCTATAAATAACCCACTCTAAACTAGTCCTGTGAAGTGAAAAACTGCATGTTTGTAAAATCCATCAAGATGTTTTTAACTTCAAACTGTTGATTCCTCTATCCAAATTTTTTTTTCTCAACTACAGTAGTCAACATTTAAAGTGGATCAAAAAAGTTCATCAAAGTTGTCCTAAGACAAGAACGCATTTTGATTTTAAGTTTTAGGACAACTTTTATTAAAAGTTTTGATCCACTTCAAATGTTGACTAGTGTATATTGACAGTCAATATAATCATATGTAGTATGCATGATTACAGTTGGAAAAATCTAACTTTATTACTAAATATAGTATAAATTTATTACACTTTATTTTTGTTCATTTATGTATTTATTTATATTGTTTTAAATTGTTTTTAAAGGGATAGTTCACCCAAAAATGAAAATTTGATGTTTATCTGCTTACCCCCAGGGCATCCAAGATGTAGGTGACTTTGTTTCTTCAGTAGAACACATATGATGATTTTAAGTCCAAATGTTGTAGTCTATCGCTACCGTTGCAGTATAATGCATGGCAATGGTAACAAAATCTATAAGAGTAAAAAAAAAACGCACAGACAAATCCAAATTAAACCCTGCGGCTCGTGACGACACATTGATGTCCTAAGACACAAAACGATCGGTTTGTGCCAGAAACCGAACAGTATTTATATAATTTTTTTACCTCTAATGTCCAACGGTCTTTGGGCGCGCACGGCATCTGGTGCGTGAGGTGTGTACGCGCTCTGGTGTAGTTTTCTCAAGCGCCGGATGTGATCTCTCGCGCGTATACGTCACTCATTGTTTACACAGCGCACAAACA
>NW_015506478.1:81443-84113 GCF_001515645.1 Sinocyclocheilus grahami | reverse complement strand
AGGCACCATCAATGCTGAAAGGTATATCCAAGTTCTAGAACAACATATGCTCCCATCCAGACGTCGTCTCTTTCAGGGAAGACCTTGCATTTTCCAACATGACAATGCCAGACCACATACTGCATCAATTACAACATCATGGCTGCGTAGAAGAAGGATCTGGGTACTGAAATGGCCAGCCTGCAAATCCAGATCTTTCACCCATAGAAAACATTTGGCGCATCATAAAGAGGAAGATGCGACAAAGAAGACCTAAGACAGTTGAGCAACTAGAAGCCTGTATTAGACAAGAATGGGACAACATTCCTATTCCTAAACTTTAGCAACTTGTCTCCTCAGTCCCCAGACGTTTGCAGACTGTTATAAAAAGAAGAGGGGATGCCACACAGGGGTAAACATGGCCTTGTCCTAACTTTTTTGAGATGTGTTGATGCCATGAAATTTAACATCAACTTATTTTTCCCTTAAAATGATACATTTTCTCAGTTTAAACATTTGATATGTCATCTATGTTGTATTCTGAATAAAATATTGAAATTTGAAACGTCCACATCATTGCATTCTGTTTTTATTCACAATTTGTACAGTGTCCCAACTTTTTTGGAATCGGGTTTGTAGGTACAATGGCTAATCAAAATGGTACTTACTTGCGCTTATCCGGATTGTTCAAACCGATTTAAAACTAAAACTCATTTTGGAGTGGTGACTTTCCACGTATTCCCAACTTCTGAGCCTGCTCGCCTGAAGTTATGGTTGATTGCTCTTCGGCTGGATATCAACACACCCATTAACGTAAACTACGCTAGAGCGCGTACACACCTCATGCACCGGATGCCGTGCGCGCCCAAAGACCGTTGGACATAGTGTTGTATTAGAGGTTAAAAATTATATAAATACTGTTCGGTTTCTGGTACAAACCGGTCGTTTCGTGTCTTAGGACATCAATGTGTCTTCACGAGCCGCAGG
Organism: Sinocyclocheilus grahami; assembly: GCF_001515645.1. Lineage (NCBI taxonomy): Eukaryota > Metazoa > Chordata > Actinopteri > Cypriniformes > Cyprinidae > Sinocyclocheilus > Sinocyclocheilus grahami. The sequence goes on along the minus strand of NW_015506478.1, from coordinate 83,147 downwards.
GTTTAATTTGGATTTGTCTGTGCATGTTTTTTTTGTACTCTCATAGATTTTGTTACCATTGCCATGCATTATACGGCTGATAGACTGCAACGGTTGGACTTAAAAATCATCATGTGTTCTACTGAAGAAACAAAGTCACCTACATCTTGGATGCCCTGGGGTTGAGTAACTTTAAATATTACAAATATTTTAGATGCAATATTTCAAGTTACTTGGTTTTTAGTGCTTCAACAAAGATAGTTTCAAACAAAGCCACAGCAGAACCATTGCAATGCAGAGCCACACACAGTAGTGGTGTCTTGTTGCTGAATGATTCAGTGTTTTTAAACAGTGTTTTAACATTGTTTAAGGAATAATCCTGTAACTCACCCATAAAGACGGTCACATTTCACTCCTGGATGAATCATTGTGTTTGAACAAAATGGTTGAATGAATGATTCGATTACTAACCTGCAGAAAGAGTCTCCAAAAATTCCCACCACTAATCATTCATTCATTTATTCATTCATTCATTCATTCATTTAAAATTCTTAATGCTCTCACTGCTTGCTTTTTGCTTAACTATGTAGATTTTGTTCTGAATGTGTTTGTGTGCTTAGTGATGTGCAGAGGGACGTTCAGTACCTGTACAGGATCCAGGTGGAATCAGACGGTTTGTTCAGTGAACTTTCCCCAGGCCTGGTTTACACTCATGGAGAACATTTCTGTGGTGATGGCACACTACAGGGGTCAGTATAAACTTCTGGTCTGTCAGAGGCTTTGCGTGTTACGTGCTTTAGTCATTTTTAAAGAATGTTTCATATTTTTTGAGTATTTGTTTGAGTCTTTTGTGTTTTGAAGCATAGCCAAAGACCTTCCACATATTTCATAACTGTAACCCTTGGCATCGCTCTCTCTCCCCCACAGGACTGAGGATTGTGATGACGGGAATCTCTTAGATGGAGACGGCTGCTCAAAAAAATGCCAAGTTGAACCAGGTTTCAAGTGTCATGGTGAGTCACACTCAAAAAAAACAAATACTGTTCACTGAGAACTCTGGCCCTCAGACTGTAAACACCACAACAGAAGCACCAGAAAACTTCCACACAGGACAATAAACCCGGGTAATAATCATAACCAGCTCTCAAAACAAAACAAAGCAAACCAAAACAATATAATATTGCTATGTCTCCTGTAGATTCGGATTCCTCTGCTACTGTTTTTCTCTCATAGTGAAATTGAAGGAAATGTGGAGGTCGTCATGTTCAAAAATCCAAAAATGGCAAAGCCCCTAATAATAATTATGCCTGAAGTATTCCTTCTAAAACACAGCATTATGAATAAAATGCAACTGACAGTGACAATTTCCTCAATCCATTGTCATAACACTAGATGATATTTGTCATCAGATACAGACAATCATTACTCTGGAGTTCAAATTTAACATTGTTTAAATCATCCTCTGTAATCTGCAGATGGGAAAATGTACAAATAAAAAAGGTTGCATGAAAAAATAAAATTGTTGCATGTTAGGTAGCAAAATATATACATAAATTTAAACATTACTTTTGTTGTTGTTGTTAGGGGGTGTCATATAATAATCATTGTATTGTGTATATATGTATAAGAAAATGTCTATTTTCATTATTTTGCAAAATATTAAGTTCATTGCTATCATTAGTCATGTAGCGTCTGGACCACTCCAACACACAATATATATTTTGT
>NW_015506478.1:58339-69401 GCF_001515645.1 Sinocyclocheilus grahami | reverse complement strand
GTTAATTATTCATATTTCCCCATGAGCTGATTCGCTACAGTCATGTTTTTACATTATTGCGTCTTTTACACTAAATACTGTTTTACATTTAAATGCAGTTCTTTTTATATTTCCATGCATCAAATAATTCTAATTTATTTTGATAGTTTCCACAAAAAATATTAAACAGCACAACTGTTTTCAACATAGATAATAATAAGAAATGTTTACTGAGCCGCAAATCAGCATATTAGAATGATTTCAGAAGGATCATGTGACACTGAAGAATGGAGTAATGGCTGCTGAAAATTCAGCTTTGCCTTCACTGGAATAAATTACATTTTAATATTTGTTAGGAAATCATTTGTAGGTGCGTGGGATGAAACTACAATATAAACTAGAAAAAGTATATATAAGGTCTGAGGAAGTTCGATTGTCTGAAACTTTGCTAATAAAAATATTTTTGTGATGATGCCATTTTAAATATTATGCAGGATTTGTATAGTTTTTTTTCTATTTAAAAATATATTAAAATAGAAAACAGTTTCTATTAAATTAATGTTATTGAATTATTATGTATTACTACATTCTATTACATTAATATAATTACAGATATTATTCAATTATAATAATATTTCACAGTATTACTGTTTTTACTGTATTTTTGTAAATAGATCCTTGGTGAGCATGAGAGACCCCTTTCAAAAACATTAAAATCTTACAGACCTCAGTGTGTAAATCATTATTTTCTGGAGTAACTTACTCATTGTTATTTTTTAGTCCTAATTCTGCTGGAATGCAATATACTGTATATAATGTAGTAAAACAAATTTTACTTGCTCTAAAAGTCCAGTATACTGACAGTCAAAATAATTGTTCTCTTGTGTTGCTGAGTTCTGGATCACCAGATCTTACTGTTGTTTTTATTTCTAGGCTGACCAGAAAAAAACCAAATCCTCATTATGAATTATGAGTAATTTCCTTGACAGCAAAGTCTGTGATATCTGACAATTCGGTCTGAATATTTGCGCAATACATATGCATTCAAACATTCAATCCAGATTGTAAAGTATCCAGTCCAAACTGTGGATTTTAGGTCATTTACTGTAACATATAATTATATAATCAACATCATCTTATTTAATAGTGTCAAAGTTTTATGTCATCACACTATTGGAAATGGTCCAAACTGTTGCACATACAGTATTCCGTAAGCTGCAATGGCTCTAACTGTACACCATTGTTACATAATGCACCTGAGTGAGAGTAAATGCAGTACAGGAAGACTCACAGGAAATGTTAGGAGAAAAAAAGGCAAATACTTCAATTTAGTCAATGTTGTTTTCGTGACTGAAAGCGCTACATTTCCTGTGAGCGTGAAGCATGAGAAGCCTCTAATTCAAACATAACCATAGACAAAGCAGCGACTGACTCACATGCCTCAAACTTCCCAATGTTTTCATAGTAGCCTGTAACCGCATTTTTGTGGATTTAGGGCATTCGGGAATGGCTTTTTTGCAATATTTACTCTAATGCCACATTAGGAGCTCTCATATACAGTATTATCTCCACGAGCGTATTTGGGGAGCAAAGATCAACAAAGCTTAGGAGTAAAGCCCTTGGCATTGGCATGTGGGTTAGGTCAGCTGTTCTGCAGCAGAGACGGCCAATCAAATGCTTGTGTTTTTCATTTGTTGTTAGAACCCTTTTGAGCCCCTCGCCTTTGATAAGCTGTTCCCGCCGATGAGTCATCTTCCTCTTACCTTTCAGCATTCTCAGACAAGAGCTCATGCAAGACTCTGATGTCATTCACACGTGTCGCTCTCTAACGAATTTGCTTTAATGGCATGCTAATTCCCCTTTTAGCCCCACGTGCACTTCTGTCATAACTCATTCATACGCCATGACATCATCCACATATTTGTATGATCATTTATTTAATCATCCCAGTGGAATCACGTTCCTTTTTATTTTCAATTCACACATAAGTGAAGCCGAGTCTCACTGACTTGCTATGAAAACACAATTAGATCTTGGCAGTGGGGTCATTATTTGCTACTTATGATGAGTTTGTGCTCACTCTCTCTTGCTTTTTCCATCTCTCTCAGGTCGGCCGAGCCTGTGCTATGTTTTTGAAGGGGACGGAGTGTGTGAGGAGTTCGAAAGACGTTCCAGCATCCAGGACTGTGGCTTTTTCACTCCCCAGGGGTTCACTGATCAGTGGGCGTCCACCGCCTCGGGCTCGCATCAGGACGAGAGCTGCCCTGCCTCAAAGGTCACCGGGGAGCCTGTGCTCACTCAGGTACACAAACTGTTTAGAAATCATTAGCCATTATCAACCGTTTATCTGCCTCACTAATGAACATTGTCTTAAATGAACCACTCAAATTATCAAAAAAATCTGTTATGCTTTGAATTAAATTTTACATTTTAGATATCCTTTTTCTTTTTATATCCTCATCAGATGTGCAAGTCGCAGTATTTTGACATTAATGAAGTAGTGGCTCATGACGCCTGGAGCCCCTGTACTACCCATTTGAATGGTTACTATACTCAGGATCAGCCTGTCTGGCTAAAGGTACACACACACTTGCTCAGTGAACAAACACTGAGCGTAAAGACTTTGAATTTGACAGATTATTCTATCTATATTGGGCCATTTGATGTAAGTATTAGCTTTCCCCTCTGCTGACAGCCTTATCAATAATTAATGCACATTTTGTGTGTTTTTTTTCAAATATGCTTGAGTAAATTTGAAATGTTTTGTAAAATACGGGAAATATTTTAAGCAGTTTTATGTACACTACTGTTTAAGCTTGGGGTCAGTAAGAGTTTGCTAATTTATTTATTTATGAAATTAATACTTGTATTAAACAAGGATGCATTAAATGAATGAAAAGTGTCAGTAAAGGTTTTTATAATGTTACTAAAGATTTCTATATCAAATAATGCTGTTCTTTTGAACTTTCTATTCATCAAGGAATCCACAGAAATGGTTTCCACTTAAATATTAAGCAGCACCACTGTTTTCAACATTGCTAACAAGCAAAATTAGCAATGCACCAAAGCACCAAATCAGCACCAAAAGATTTGAGCACCAAATCAGCATATTAGTATGATTTCTGAAGGATAATAAAAATGACATTTTAAATTGTAATATTTCACAAGTACTTTTAATCAATGAGCATAAGAGACTTCTTTCAAAAACATAAAAACAAAACAAATCTGGTCCCACTTTATTTAAGGTCCAATTCTCACTATTAACAAACTATTAACTACAACGTTTGCCTTAATAAACCCCCAATTTGCTGCTTATTAATAGTTAGTAAGGTAGTTGTTGAGTTTAGGTATTGGGTAGGATTAGGCATATAGAATATGTTCATGCAGAATATGTGCTTTATCAGTACTAATAAACAGCCAAAATGTTAATGCTAATAAGCAACTAGTAATAGTGAGAATTGCTCCCTATACCTATAAAGTGTTACCAAAAATCTTACCATTCCCAAATTTTTAAACAATATATATGTATGTATATTCAGATTTTTTTCCCCCGTATTTATGGCACTTATATTTCTATGTGCCATCTATGGCCATTCAGAGAGTTCATAAATGATGTTAGCTAAGGAGCCATATATTAATTACTAATAATACTGATACTATGTTTTTGCAGGTAGGATTTGAGCGACCGGGTGTAGCAGCCTCTGTTATTATCTACCTTGCCTATGATGGTAGTTGGCATGACGAAAATTGCAGGAAAACAGTGACCATTGAACTGTGTGACACCACTGGAAAAAAACACAATCTTGGTAACACATAATATCTTTAATTTGATTGTGAAAGATTGTAAATTTTGTATTTTTATGTGACTTTGTTGTGTGTGCCTGTCCACAGGTTCGTACGAGCTGTCATGTCAGTATAACCCCCTAGTGGTGAATGTGACTCATAACCTGAGTGTGCCCTTCTACCAGACTTCAGCAGTGCAGCTCAACTTCTCCTCCTCTCAAGTGGCGGTGTTGGCAGTTGCATTGCGTACATCTTGTCACTTCAGCGCCTTTGCCCTGACCGGGTGCGCTGAGGGTGGGGTCTCCCACGACTTACAAGCACACACAGACAGACACACACACACACACACACACACACACACACACACACACACACACACACACACACACATACATATACAGTAGTCAACATTTGAAGTGGATCAAAAAAGTTTATCAAAGTTGTCCTAAGACAAGAACACATTTTGGTTGTAGGTTTTAGGACAACTTTGATGAAAGGTTTTGATCCACTTCAAATGTTGACTAGTTACTAGTGTACAGTATATATAAACACTACAAGTTAGGGATCTGTACAATTTTTTAACGTTTTTGAAAGGAGTCTCTTATGCTCACCAAAGCTGCATGTATTTGATCAAATATACAGTAAAACACTACTATTTTAAATATGATCATAATTTTTTATGTAATGTATTCCTGTGATGGTGAATTTTCAACAGCCATTACTCCAGTCTTCAGTGTCATATGCTTCTTGAGAAATCAGCCTAATATTCTGATTTTGTACTCAAAAAACGTCCCTGATTATTATCAGTGTTGAAAACATTTGTGCTGCTTAATATTTTTGTGGAAACCATTAGTTCCCTTTCATGGGAACTTCGAACTGCATCCTCTAGGGGTCGCTATGGGGAACGCCTCGTCGTGACTCGTATCTGAAGCATACATTGAAAAAACACCAACCCAAGATTCTTTTATGAATAGAAAGTTCAAAAGAACAGCAATTACTTGAAAAATAAATCTTTTGAATGTCTTTACTCTCACTTTTAATCAACTTCTACTAGCTTTTTTTTTAATTAAACTGTTCTAGCTGAATAAAAATATTATTTCTTTCAAAAAGCAAAAAACAAAACAAAATGACATATCCCAAACTTTTGAATGGTAGTATATAAAAGACAAATACATCATACACTTACACAGAGACACAGATACAAATGCAAACAATTCCATCGTGTTTGATGGTGGATATGATGTCTGTCAATGTCTACAAATAATAATTAAATTAATGTGTTTTTCTCACTCAGATGTGTGCGTAGGCTGTGCAGTACTGAGTCATGCAGTCCTCTAAACGTCGAACATGCTTCAGTCCGCTGTACTCCAGTCATAGACTCCAAACACTGCTCTGTTTCTTGTCATCGTGGTTATATGCTCACCGTTCTCCATGGCCAGGGCCTTCCTTCTCATCAAGTGTGTACAAGTATTGTTAACATCCTGATTCTTTCTCTCTGCAATAACCCCTTTAAGAAAGAAAAATCACATCTCCTTGATATCTAGTTTCTGCTAAGTAGCAGTGAGATTAAATGAGAACATATTGCTTTTTCTGAAGATTTTTTTTCCCCGAGAAGAGATCTCAACAATGACTGTGTTCATTTTCTGTTAATAATTGAATTAGTCATTTTCCAGTTAGTGCTTCAGGTAAACATGTTTACATGATCCAAAATTTTGATTAATACAGCCATAAGCAAGCCATCTTATTCATATTTCTAGGAATATTGGCTTAATCGGGTCATGTAAACACCTTATTCTTAACTGGAGGCCCATTTATACAGTATGTGCGCATGTCCAAACAAAGATAATTTAGGGTGATATTAGATATACGCAGTGTTTATTCAGTAGTTTGACTTTTTCACAACTGTTTTGGAGCAAGAAGCATTTTGTAAACATAAAAAGAAAGGTCTACTTTTGTAAGTCTTGTGACGTACATTTTCCAAATCATCACATTCCTGTTTGTTATTGTGAAAGAGTTGATTAAATTATTGTGGAGAATTACTAAAATGCAGTGTAAGGGCAAGAGCATCTACAGTAATTCTAGAAGACAAGAGCAGGAACCCACATGTCTTAGTTTATTCAGATTTTGCTAAATACCAGAATATTCCAGTAACTGTAGAGAACATAAACGCTTAAAATCATGTTCACATGTTCGAGGTCTCAAATTGTGTTCACATTTACCAAAATACAAAAGTCTGTAAATTCAAACATTTCTCATCAAGTTATCTAAGAAAAGATATTCACACTGATTTTATAACTCAATGAAACAACGTCTTATTTGTGTCAAGTTAAATAATTATCATGTTGTCTAATGAGCCTAATGAAACTATGACATTATAAGGGGCAGTCTTTCTGTTTGTTTTGTCCTCTCCTCTCCTCTCCTCAGACGGAAGCAGAGCTGATTTGTGTGCATGGAGTGTGGGACCGTGTAGTGAGCTGTCAGCCAGTGGACTGCGGCCCACCTCCTCAGTCTCACGTCTACTTTGCCTCCTTCTCGTGTCCCTGGGGCACCACATTCGGCAAGCAGTGCACCTTTTCCTGTAACGCCCCGGCGATCCTGCAAGGTGAGGATGGGAACTGGGCTACAGTGTGAGACCTGAGGGTTTCTGGATTCCTTACATTCAGTGCATGTGTCTGTTTCTGTGAGACTTTGGGCTTCTTTTCTAAAATAATAAGACTTTAAGTCAATAACTGTATATTTGTGGGTGATATGAACCCTTCTTGTGTGTTTGCCCATGTAAACTGGAAAAAATCCAATCAAAATCAAATCATTTGACTCAGAACTGCTAGTTGTGCCAGCACTAGTAAACATATAAATATTACTGCAAACAAATATGTATTATCATAAAATAATTGAATAATTGTAGTGTAATTTTATTTAATGATAGTCTAGAACCATAAAAACGATTTTGTTACTTGAAACAAAATACAATTTAATAATATATTATATTATATTATATTATGTTATGTTATATTATATTATATTATTATATTATAAAAAATATATTATTGTTTGCTGTCAGCACTGTTATGGTTTGTGGAGAGGGTTTTCTGCTTTTTGAGGCAAATAGTGATTTAAAGCTGGACATGACACAGATAATGAGAAACCACAATGATAGTCAAAGTGCAGTTGTTTAGAGAACTCCAATCAATATAATATATTATATTATAAAAAAATAAAATACTTTATTGATTTGTTTGCTGTCACCGCTGTTATGGTTTGTGGAGAGGGTTTTCTGCTTTTTGAGGTAAATAGTGATTTAAAGCTGGACATGACACAGATAATGAGAAACCACAATGATAGTCAAAGTGCAGTGGTTTAGAGAACGCCAATCAATCATGTAGTTTTTTTTTTTTTACAGTGCTAAGCTAAATATTTGGATTTTTGTATGTATGTGTGCTTACATACAGTATATAGTCATTTGTGTGTCAGTGTTGTTCTTGCTCTCATTCAGGAACTGTGTGTCGGTCTGGCTGTGGTCCCAGCCCTCTTTCCTGGCTGTGTAAATAGAAAAGTAGACCCTAGCTGCAGGAGAACAGCACACAGGTGGAGATAGGAAACAAGCAAGTAGGCAAAAACAAGAGTGGGTTTCATCCCATACTACTGAAGCCCCCAGAGAGCCCCTCATTTAGGACAGCATAGAGCAGGCTGGCACTTAGCCCTCTTGCCTCTTGATAACTATGGCAAGGTGGCTCAGGGGTCGAGGGACCACTCCTCACACTCTCACTATTTGTTTTAAATGCAGGCTTTTGATGGATCGGTCCACATTTTTTTCTTTTGGCAGGGAGCGGTGCAGTCTGTGGTCAGTGGCTTCACTGGAAGGTCCAGGACATTGCATCACTGAGTAGCTATGCTTATTGGTCTTGATGGCAAGGTTCTTGTACTGTAGTGCTTTAAAGTGATGGGCTGTAGTGCCCCTTAGGGAGTTTTTAAAATCTATTCATGACTTGACATTAATTGGAACACACAAAAATAATACAGTGATTTATGTACTTAGTGAAAGACTTTTTTTTTTAATTTGAAGTGGCGCAAGCTGAAACTCTTCATGCATGTTGGAAAAATGCAGTTTGCAGCCATTTTTGGTATAGCTAAATTTAAGCACAGCTACAAAGTAGGCAGACACCTTAAAGCTTAAAGGAATCATTATATTTTATTGACCAATAAAACTGCTTTAGAACTTGAACAAAATCTAATTAGATATGTTGCTATAATAGTACAATGAGAGAGTCCTATATCACATGGCACCACTGCACCATGTGCTTTCTTTTATAAAGTGAGATTTTATGAAAACCACTGTAATACGTCTCTTATTAGTTAATAGAAACAGAAAAAAAATATGACTTTTAAAACATATTATATTACCGTAATTAATGTTTTACATATTACTGTAAAACATTTATGCCTGTGCAAAGGTATTATTTCCAAACTTAATGGAAGTAGATATTGTGACACTCATTGTTTGTAATATTTATTAATTTATTATAAATTATGATGCTTTTCATTCACAAAATTACTTGAATACAGCTCTTCTTCTTTGAACATGTTTTAACCTCTATTAAAATTAATTTGTAATTAATATTAAAAATGAATTTAATGTAATTAATTTAATATTGTAATGTAATTCATTTAATATAAACAATATCAGGGTAAAACAACCATCCTTATTGATAATACAGAATGAATGAATGAATGAATGAATGAATGAATATATAAATAAATAAAAACTTTAATAAAAGAATGATTGAAAATATTTTTTTCTTTTTTATGTCTAAAAATATTTTAACAAAACTACTTTACTGCTTATTGTTTGAATTCATGCTAAAAGTAATAGGTGCGATCAACATGGAAGCTGGTAAAAAAAAAAACTCCTTACCTTGAAAAAATATATTTAAATACTTTTTTCCTGAAAATAATGATTAAGTACACTCAGAAATAGTAGAACTGACTGCCCTCTTGCCTTCTTATGAAAAGCCCTTTACTACTTATACTGACAGCATTTTTGTTCCATTGGGTTTCTTATCAGGATCTGTTTTTCAGGTGAAAGTGACACATTGGTTTGTCTTGAGGATGGACTATGGTCATATCCAGAGGCTTACTGCAAGATTGAGTGTCCGGATCCACCTTCTGTACCCAATGCCACGCTGCTAGTTCCTCAGTGTCATGGAGGCGGGCATGACGTGGGCACTGTGTGCCGCTACAAATGTAACCCGGGATATTACGTCACTGGCACACTCAACAAAAAGCCAAGAAAGTGAGTTGCAGTCTGTATGGTCTGAACTGATTTCTAGGCATAGGTTACCCTGTTGACAAATTTTGAGGGTAAAATATATGTTTCCAGCATCTAGGTTGCTCACATGGTTCTAATAAGATCAAAATCTTACTCCATGTGTTTCCAAATATCTTTCAGCAATGGAGTCAACAGTGTACTTTGATGAATGGTTTGATGGCGTGTTGTTTTGGTATTTCATCCAATCAAGCTATAGCATAATTTAGCACATCTGAGGGGACTAGCGTTTGCACCTGCCTCGTCTTTATGAGTTATTAAAATGGCTGGTAAAATACCTCATTGTCTTTTAACTGCTTTTAATTGGGCATTAATACCAGAAGCGATAGCCAGCGTGTCTCATAAAGCCATTTAAATGATCCTGTTTATTAAGACCATTGGAATGTTTGTTCTAAAAGGCATTTCATTATGAAGGTTCAGCAAATGGTTTATGACGGTTTAAAGAGAGGTGTTATGCTATTATCAAGGTAGTTTTAGCCTGTGCTTCCGTATGATCTTTCTCAATGAACACTACACCCCAATTTATTTCCTCAGGATTTATTGGCTATTTGGTCATACCAGATGGTTTGTCACATGGCTTAGATGTGAATAAATCCCCTGTGGCTGGAGGAGAATATCATTCAAGAAACATAGTAATTGCTGCATTCATGTTGTGCAAAAATTCAGACCAGAAGCAGATTGAGAACCTACAATTGCATTTCAGCATGTGTTTAATGTAACAATTCTATTAACTGTCTCAAAAATCTAGTGAACAACCTATTGATACAGCTTTTTTATGCATTTCTCTAATTGTAAACAACAAAAGTATAATACCTTCTAAGGCCATTATTGTTTAATTATGTTTTTATTACATCCTTCTAAGGCCATTGTTGATTAATTATGTTTTTTATTACACCCTTCTAAGGCCATTGTTGTTTTTTATTCCATAATTAAAAGCATTAAAATTTCATAGTTCAATTCATTAAAAAAGGCATTGTTAGCTTAGCAACATGCTAGCATCACAAGTAGTTAGGATAGGATGCTCTTTATAGAGACAGACAGCCACACTGTACAAGTTACTAAGATTTTTTTTTTATTGATTGATTTTTTATTAATATTTTAATTTAGCAAGGATGCAATAAGTACATCAAAAAAAGACAAATAAATTTTTTGGAAGCTTAAAAGTTAATTGTGAGATTCCTTTTTTCTCTCTCAATTCTGAGTTTACATATTGCAATTCTAAGTTTGCATTTTATGCTTAATTTTTCGTTTTGTTTCCACCACAGAATAAAAAACAAAAATGATAATTGTGAATATTTTGTCTCACATGGCTTAATTTTTTTCTCGCAATTCTTAGTTTATATCTCGCAATTAATATAAATCGCAACTGTGAGGAAAAAAGTCAAATGGGAGATAAAAAGTTTACATAGTTCTTTTGAACTTTCTGTTTAAAGAATCATTGACTGATTTAAATGCTTTCTATATTTTTTCTATCTATCTATCTATCTATCTATCTATCTATCTATCTATCTATCTATCTATCTATTAGGGCTGACCCCTAATAGTCGACTAATCGTTAGTCGACCAGAAGAGGCTTGGTCGACCAAAAGTTTATTAGTAGCTTAGTTGCAGAAAAAAAAATCCACATTGGCGAAGTCACGCAGATCGTGACGGATAGATCGGTAACGGCTGGACCTATGTGGTGATACAGTACGGTGAAGTACATCGATCAGGACATCCAAACGCTCGACTATCATTCATCAACCTCAAATATGACTTATCATCTGAAATATTTTAGTAGCAGCAACTTTACATGGCTGCTCAATCTAATGTTAACCTAGAGAAATAGGTTAACATTAGATAGACTAAACAGTAGCGTGCTCACAAGACAGATGGAGGCGCCGGTGCGGTCAATTGCTCTTAAAATTCTCCTTCATTTTTGGTTATACAGATAAGAGTAATACATCTTTTGAATATATAAAGACTCTACATTTATTT
>NW_015506478.1:52245-57297 GCF_001515645.1 Sinocyclocheilus grahami | reverse complement strand
GAATGAATGAATGAATGAATGAATGAATATATAAATAAATAAAAACTTTAATAAAAGAATGATTGAAAATATTTTTTTCTTTTTTATGTCTAAAAATATTTTAACAAAACTACTTTACTGCTTATTGTTTGAATTCATGCTAAAAGTAATAGGTGCGATCAACATGGAAGCTGGTAAAAAAAAAAACTCCTTACCTTGAAAAAATATATTTAAATACTTTTTTCCTGAAAATAATGATTAAGTACACTCAGAAATAGTAGAACTGACTGCCCTCTTGCCTTCTTATGAAAAGCCCTTTACTACTTATACTGACAGCATTTTTGTTCCATTGGGTTTCTTATCAGGATCTGTTTTTCAGGTGAAAGTGACACATTGGTTTGTCTTGAGGATGGACTATGGTCATATCCAGAGGCTTACTGCAAGATTGAGTGTCCGGATCCACCTTCTGTACCCAATGCCACGCTGCTAGTTCCTCAGTGTCATGGAGGCGGGCATGACGTGGGCACTGTGTGCCGCTACAAATGTAACCCGGGATATTACGTCACTGGCACACTCAACAAAAAGCCAAGAAAGTGAGTTGCAGTCTGTATGGTCTGAACTGATTTCTAGGCATAGGTTACCCTGTTGACAAATTTTGAGGGTAAAATATATGTTTCCAGCATCTAGGTTGCTCACATGGTTCTAATAAGATCAAAATCTTACTCCATGTGTTTCCAAATATCTTTCAGCAATGGAGTCAACAGTGTACTTTGATGAATGGTTTGATGGCGTGTTGTTTTGGTATTTCATCCAATCAAGCTATAGCATAATTTAGCACATCTGAGGGGACTAGCGTTTGCACCTGCCTCGTCTTTATGAGTTATTAAAATGGCTGGTAAAATACCTCATTGTCTTTTAACTGCTTTTAATTGGGCATTAATACCAGAAGCGATAGCCAGCGTGTCTCATAAAGCCATTTAAATGATCCTGTTTATTAAGACCATTGGAATGTTTGTTCTAAAAGGCATTTCATTATGAAGGTTCAGCAAATGGTTTATGACGGTTTAAAGAGAGGTGTTATGCTATTATCAAGGTAGTTTTAGCCTGTGCTTCCGTATGATCTTTCTCAATGAACACTACACCCCAATTTATTTCCTCAGGATTTATTGGCTATTTGGTCATACCAGATGGTTTGTCACATGGCTTAGATGTGAATAAATCCCCTGTGGCTGGAGGAGAATATCATTCAAGAAACATAGTAATTGCTGCATTCATGTTGTGCAAAAATTCAGACCAGAAGCAGATTGAGAACCTACAATTGCATTTCAGCATGTGTTTAATGTAACAATTCTATTAACTGTCTCAAAAATCTAGTGAACAACCTATTGATACAGCTTTTTTATGCATTTCTCTAATTGTAAACAACAAAAGTATAATACCTTCTAAGGCCATTATTGTTTAATTATGTTTTTATTACATCCTTCTAAGGCCATTGTTGATTAATTATGTTTTTTATTACACCCTTCTAAGGCCATTGTTGTTTTTTATTCCATAATTAAAAGCATTAAAATTTCATAGTTCAATTCATTAAAAAAGGCATTGTTAGCTTAGCAACATGCTAGCATCACAAGTAGTTAGGATAGGATGCTCTTTATAGAGACAGACAGCCACACTGTACAAGTTACTAAGATTTTTTTTTTATTGATTGATTTTTTATTAATATTTTAATTTAGCAAGGATGCAATAAGTACATCAAAAAAAGACAAATAAATTTTTTGGAAGCTTAAAAGTTAATTGTGAGATTCCTTTTTTCTCTCTCAATTCTGAGTTTACATATTGCAATTCTAAGTTTGCATTTTATGCTTAATTTTTCGTTTTGTTTCCACCACAGAATAAAAAACAAAAATGATAATTGTGAATATTTTGTCTCACATGGCTTAATTTTTTTCTCGCAATTCTTAGTTTATATCTCGCAATTAATATAAATCGCAACTGTGAGGAAAAAAGTCAAATGGGAGATAAAAAGTTTACATAGTTCTTTTGAACTTTCTGTTTAAAGAATCATTGACTGATTTAAATGCTTTCTATATTTTTTCTATCTATCTATCTATCTATCTATCTATCTATCTATCTATCTATCTATCTATCTATTAGGGCTGACCCCTAATAGTCGACTAATCGTTAGTCGACCAGAAGAGGCTTGGTCGACCAAAAGTTTATTAGTAGCTTAGTTGCAGAAAAAAAAATCCACATTGGCGAAGTCACGCAGATCGTGACGGATAGATCGGTAACGGCTGGACCTATGTGGTGATACAGTACGGTGAAGTACATCGATCAGGACATCCAAACGCTCGACTATCATTCATCAACCTCAAATATGACTTATCATCTGAAATATTTTAGTAGCAGCAACTTTACATGGCTGCTCAATCTAATGTTAACCTAGAGAAATAGGTTAACATTAGATAGACTAAACAGTAGCGTGCTCACAAGACAGATGGAGGCGCCGGTGCGGTCAATTGCTCTTAAAATTCTCCTTCATTTTTGGTTATACAGATAAGAGTAATACATCTTTTGAATATATAAAGACTCTACATTTATTTGTGTGCACTCACAATAACAACAAAACATTACGCTTTTGAAAAATAATCAAAGCAAACAGGATGCGCTTTCTGCCGTCTTGGTCTCTGTGAACTTGAGTGCGAAACTTCGTGTATACTTTCCATACAGATATGAAAGCATATCTATAGAGAGTGAAATGTCTACTTTCAAATGAACCAATTCAAATGGAAAACAATATTCTCAGATTATGTAATCCGTATGAAACATGCATAAAGGCACATCACTTCTGCGGAGATGACGAGTCAGTGTCGCCGACATCATCCCTTAAAACCGAAAACAAAGAAAGCACTAGTTTATCAATACATTATTAATGTTAATGCAGCCTCCTTACTGTTTTTCCCTGACACATACATAATCATACTTGCTGGTGTGCTGTGGCAAGCTTTATGCGCACTTGAGCGCTTATAAGGCTACGTAGGCAATTAAAGGCTCATATTTATGATTTAATGGTTTATTAATAAAAGTGCGATTAGTCGACTAATGCTTCAAATGAACGACTACTAGTCGACTAGAAAAATCTTTAGTCGAGGGCAGCCCTAAGATATAAATATATTATATTATATATAATTAGACCTATTGGACTGCACCATCTAGAGTTTCATGCCAGAACTCTGTATATATATATATAATATATATATATATATATATATATATATATATATATATATATATATATATATATATATATATATATATATATATATATATATATATATATATATATATATATATATATATATATATATATATATATATATATATATATATATATACACACAGCAGGTAAAATAAGTATTGAACACGTCACCATTTTTCTCAGTAAATGTATTTCTAAAGGTGCTGTTGACATGAAATGTTCAACAGATGTCGGTAACAACCCAAGTAATCCATACATACAAAGAAAACAAAACAAATAAGTTCAGAAATTAAGTTCTGTGTAATAAAGTGGAATGACACAGGGAAAAAGTATTGAACACATGAAGAAAGGGAGGTGCAAAAAGGCTTGGAAAGCCAAGACACCAGCTGAAATCTATCAGTAATTAGAAAGCGATCCTGCCCCTTGTTAGTGGAAATTAATATTAGCTGGTTCAGTCTCAACTGATGGCCTATAAAAAGGTGTCTTATTACCAATGTGTCACACAAGAAACATTTCATGACGGGTAAAAGCAAAGAGCTCTCGCAAGACCTTCACAACCTTACTGTTGCAAAACATACTGATGACATTGGTTACAGAAGGATTTCTATCCTGCTATCTGGAATTAGCAGGTCCAATTGTTTCAAAGAAAACAATAAGTACAATAAGTAATGCACTTACTGCATAAGTAATGCCGCCGTGGCCTGTATACATGCTCACCATGCAAGACTCCATTGCTGAGCATGTTGAAGCTCGTTTAAAGTTTGCTGCACAACATTTAGACAAGCCTGTGAAATACTGGGAGAATATGGTCTGGTCAGATGAGACCAGACTATATTTGGACTATATTTGCCTATGTTTGGAGGTCAAATGGCACTGCACATCACCCCAAAAACATCATGGTGTGGCACTGGCAAAGTTCATATAATTGAAGAAGGATGAATGGAAAAATGTACCGAGACATCCGAGACAAATCTGCTGCCATCTACCAGGATGATGAAGATGACATGAGGGTTGACATTCCAGCGTGACAATGATCCCAAACACAGCCAAGGAAAGTCTCAATTGGTTTCAGAGAAAGAAAGTAAAGCTGCTAGAATGACCCAGCCAGTCATCTGACTTGAATCCAATAGAAAATCTATGGAAATAACTACAGATCAGAGTTCATAGAAGAGGCCCACAGAACCTTCAAGATTTAAAGACAGTGTGGAAGAATGGGCCAAAATCACACCTGAGCAATGCATGTAACTAGTTTCTCCATACAAGAGGCGTCTTGAAGCTGTCATTATCAACAATGGCTTTTGTACGAAGTATTAAATACATTTCAGTAAGTGTGTTCAATACTTTTCCCCTGGGTCATTCCATTTTATTACACATAACGTAATTTCTGAACTTATTTGTTTTGTTTTCTTTGTATGTATGGATTACTTGGGTTGTTACCGACATCTGGTGAAAATTTCATGTGTACAGCACCTTTAGAAATATATTTACTGAGAAAAATGGTGACGTGTTCAATACTTATTTTTACCACTGTATGTGTGTGTACTGTGTATATTTATTATGTATATATATAAATACACATACATGCATGTATACATTTAAGAAAAATATGTTATGTTTATATATTAAATATATTTATATATAATATTAGCAGTTGCAGCTTGCTTCAGAAACCCTCCACTTTCCCCAGCTCCACCTGTATAGATCTGCTACGAGGTAATTCATGTATGTTATATGGGGTTATTTCATGTATGTTACATTTGCAGCAGCAATATTTCTTACATGTTCACAGCAGCATGTTGTGGATGTGTTGGCAG
>NW_015506478.1:29004-52207 GCF_001515645.1 Sinocyclocheilus grahami | reverse complement strand
CAGAGTTCTGGCATGAAACTCTAGATGGCGCAGTCCAATAGGTCTAATTCAATCTGACCTAATGACTTCATTATCACATGGCACAGCTGATTGGTTCTCTCCTGTATCGCCACATTCAAATATATGACTAGTGCTTTCCGTAGCAGTTGCAGCTTGCTTCAGAAACCCTCCACTTTCCCCAGCTCCACCTGTATAGATCTGCTACGAGGTAATTCATGTATGTTATATGGGGTTATTTCATGTATGTTACATTTGCAGCAGCAATATTTCTTACATGTTCACAGCAGCATGTTGTGGATGTATTGGCAGCAGCAAGTCTCTGTACTTGCTCTACCACAGCAGCAGCAGCGTAGCAGATCTATTCCGCCAAGACCAAATACATTAACATTGTCATGTACATTACCATGCCAATCCCTCCAAGAGTTGTCATGACATAAATATATTTAAATTGCAGTAATACTTAGGGATAGGTTAGAGTTCGTTTTTACTGTTTTGACAACATTGAGAAATCTAGTAGTGTAGGGCTTAGTGAGTCAGCTTACTAGAAACGCAGCCAAAGTAATGACTTTATACAGGTATTATACTGTAGGTATGTGCGTAAAACAGTTTTACCCCTTCTTCATGCTAATGACTTGTTTTTCTCAGGAAGTTTCTGAGGTTGGAGTGTTTGGAGGGTGGGATGTGGCAAGAGGGCAGCTGTTCACCTGTCACATGCCCTCCTCTCCCGCTGATGTTTGAGGGCATGTACACCTGCACCAACAATTTGGATTTCGATAGTATCTGCACCCTACAGTGTCCCGATTCAACAGAAAGGGTATTGTAGCACTTTGTAGGCCACCTCTATCTGTGTATTCCTAAACTCTGCAGTCATTAAACACTCATCTACTATTGTCCCTGCAGTCAAGCATTCGATGCACCAAAGATGGCAAATGGACTGAGGACTTTACTATGTGTAAGAAGATAGAGGGACCGTGCCAGCCTCCTCTTGACCTTAATCTGGTGGAATACAGCTGTGAGGAGGGCTTTGACGTGGGTGAGGATTTAAACTGACAAGACAATTTACTGGTTATGAGATAAAAGTTGCCCATTTCAAATATGGAAATAACTAGACAGTCAATTTCTAACAAAGCAATGATTATTGTCTCAATCATTGTCTGAACATATATGCATCTTACTATATTGTTTTATTTGGCTGTATATTTATGCCACTGCATTTATTCTTCCTAATAAGAGGTCTAGACATACTGTACTGTACCTGGGCCACAAGACCACAGTCAGTTGCATGCACTAGGATACTTTTGAGTGCCAACCTGCCAAGCTGTTCGACTATGGATGACTAGTCCGGAGCTTGGCTATTCATGTGCTCACATGAATAAATTCAACAGATGCAAATGATGGTTAAAGCAAAGCTTGCTTTGTGTCATGGCAGGTGCAGTCTGTTACCCAACATGCATTGTGGCCTTGAGTGACCCTGTGGTGTTAACCAATGGCTCCAGCGCTGATACAGTAGAGCACTGGATGCTTCCCAGCAAGGTGCAGGTGAGGTGGTGGAGCCAGTTTGCCACAAATTGTTATTTGATATCATTGGCTGTTCTAGTGCTTTAACCAAACTTCAAGTTTTTAGAATTTAGGCACTTTCCATTTTTTCAATATTTACTATTAAACTATTAGAAATGCATTGGATATCATTAATTAATAAACAACATGATTTTTTACAGCATTTATTAATTAGAATGTATTCATTTACTTCATTTTCTGCTGAGGATCCACTGGTGAGCAAAGTGATGTAATGCTAAATTTGTTTCACCCTATGAAGAAAAAAAACTCATCTACGTCTTGGATGGCCTGAGGGAGAGTAGATTTGTACATACTAATACATTTAAAAATCATTTTAAGTTGTATTCAACAGGAATGAACGTGAATTACCAACATGAGTATATTTATACATTCTAATTATTTATAAATATTATAAAATATAAATGCATTATAACAATAAAATAAATAAATCTAAATTATATAAAATAGTTATACATTTAACATTAACCTAGATAAATAAATGCTGTAAAAATGTTCCTTGATAGTTTATAATGCATTAAAATAATAATATGCATTATTATACAATATGGTAACACTTTACACTTTTTAGTATAGGGAGCAATTCTCACTAATAACTAGTTGCTTAGTAGCATGCCTATTATTAACATATTGGCTGTTTATTAGTACTTATAAAGCACATATTCTATACAGCCCTAATCCTGCCCAATACCTACAGTACACTTAACAATGACCTTACTAACTATTAATAAGCAGCAAATTAGGAATTTGAGGCAAAAGTCGTAGTTAATGGTTTGTTAATAGCGATAATTGGGCCTTAAAATAAAGTGTGACCACTAATATTATCGAATTGAACATTATAAATACTGTATTGACCCGAATATAAGACGATGTTTTTTTCTTGGAAATACATCTGAAAAAACGGGGTCGTCTTATATTCAGGGTCTAGACTTTGACATGTACGCATAAAACGAGTGTGCCATGAAATACGCATAAAACGAGTGTGCCATGAAATACGTAATGTAATGCGTGTTGTAAAGATCGCGAGTAAAAACAAAAGAATAAGAAAACCTTACAGCTGCATGAGTCGTGACTGTCACATTAGCCTGATGGGACCAAACTCCCTTTGTGATTATAAAACGTAAGACAGTACCCAGATTTGAAAACTACAGTAAGATTTAACTTCCTCTGTTAATAAGATTTTGGTAGACTACTATTAGATGGATAGCCTAAATGTCCTAATTCAGATTTTTTTAAATGGTATATCAAAAAGTGTATATTTTTTAAGTGTGATTGTTGGTACAGTTTACCAGTTTTTACCATACTTTCAAAACAAAAATTAAAATAGGAAAAATATGCAATATGAAAATAATTGAAGACAAAATGTGTTTTACTGAGAAAAAACAAGATTTGGTTTTTAAAAAGCCTTTTTCCAAAAGGTACATCTGGAAAAAGGGGGGGTCGTCTTATATTCGGGCCAATACGGTAGTTACTGTATTGTTCTTATATAAAGATCTTACTTAGTCTTTATTGTAATGATCTAAGAGCTGATATGGCAATAAAAGATAAATGTCTTTTTAAGGGACCAGGTTGTCCTTGTCCTTTAATTCAGCCTGCACACAAAAGGTTTTTGCAAGTTGTCTTGTAAATGTAGTCAAGACTGAGCCTCAAAAATGCCCCTTGAAGTGATTTTCTTAGACCGAAATGAAATGTATTTTTTCCCTGTTCCAGACATCATGACATGAGGTGTGTTTGACATCTGTCAAATGTAAAAGCGCTCACTTTTCTGATCTTTGTTTGGGGGGACCTAATTTGGCTCTAGGCAGAGGAGCTTCCAGACTGAATATTTTGGATGCAAAATTGGAATCGCATTGTTGGCACATCAGAGTAATAAGTTGGATTGGGTTTCCTTGATTCTCGCTCCAAAACCAAGTTCAACTCACCTCTCCGCGAAAGTGTTGATTCTGTCTGTCATTGTCATATCAGCTCGTGAGAGTAATGATTACAGTGTGATGTTTTTATAAGAGACGCTTAAAATGCCACACGTCAAGCATGACGCCTCTGAAGGTGTCGGACTCCCATTGTTTATAATGATACATCAGCACCCCTAAGAACAGCCTGCTTTCCAGGAATGTTGTCCAAAGTATTGCAGATTGGGTAAGAATGATGGAGGAAAGGTCACAGTAGGAGGTAGATGAATAAGAGATAAGCAAGTTTCTTTCCAGAAATGCTGCTTTAGAAACAGGTCAGCTTTCCAATTCTGAGAAAATGTCAAATCAGTGAAATATTTGTTCAATTTGAAAGGACAGGAGGCAAAGAGTAACCCTTATTATATGTCATAGTTATTGGATATTAATTTGCAGTATTATTTTTAGGCACCATGTCTCCTTTTTGTCTTTTAAAATTAAGTTTGATATTATTCGATTTCTGGAAAAGTCTAAATAAAATAGGAATAAATCGAAACCCCATTTTCAGATTTCCTCTCAAGAAGATTTGTTACAAGAACTTAATCAATAATAACAAGTCAGCTTTTTTGTTTAATGATGTCATCATTACAATGCGGTAATTGACTTTCTCCTTCCCCTTCCCTCTTGTGTTCCTCTATTTCTCTTCTTTTGAAAGAGTATTGTCTGTACTGGCATGTTGAAGTGGCATCCGAATCCAGCACAGATCCACTGCATTCAGTCCTGTGAGGTGAGTGCTAATTATATGATGTGATTTCTTTCTGATTAGAGATAAAGTACATCATACAAGAGTCAAAAGAGTCCCTCACAGCTAATGTGATTTTATGCAAGATGGAAATTATTCTAGATTCTTTCTAAATTCTAACTCATTCTGTCACCCTCATGTCGCTACAAAACCATATGCTTTTCTGCTTTTCTGTATTTACTCAGTATCTTTCAGAGATACTGAGTAAATAAAATTTCACAGCGGTTTATGTTGACCAAAAGCATCGAAAAAGATTAAAACAGACACACAATACAAGCACCCTAAAAGTAGTCCAAATGATTTGATCACTGTGTTTCAAGGTTTCTGAAGTCACTCGATAAACATTTGAAGCATAGAAGTGAAAATAGTGTTGAAATGAACAGTTGAGTGTTTATTGTATTTCTGTCTGGATTTTAGCTCCATCAGTGATGTCAGGAGATAGATATATCTTAAAAATGTGAAAGGGTGGAGAGGTGTTTAGTACAGTATGTCATTCAAATTAATGAAGTGTGAGACTTGGGATACATTTAAAAAAAATATATATATATTTTATATATTAATTATTGTTTTTCCTTATAAACACTACTTTTCAAAAGTTTGGGGTCAGTAATATATATATATATATATATATATATATATATATATATATATATATATATATATTAGGGCTGTCAGTCGATTACAATTTTTTATCTAATTAAATTACATGTGTTGATTAATTTATCTAATTATTCGCAAACAACAGTGTGAAAAAAAATTGGCTGTGAAAATACCCCCTTAGATTATTTAAAGCTATTTTTGTGTTAAATGAGAAAGTATTAAGTAGACATTACAAATAGTAGCTTTAGAAAGAAATATTTTATTTGATTCAACATAAAATTTATTACACGTTTAGGCTACAACGGACTAACATATACTATGGAACATAAAAGAAGATAATTTAAGAAACATCTCAGTTTTTTTCGTTCATGCAATGGAAGTCATTTGTAACCAAAACAGCTTTGTTACCAACAGTCTTCAAAATACCTTCTTTTATGTTCCACAAAAGAAAGTAAGTTATTCAAGTTCGAGTAAATTATGACATAATTTAATTGTTGGGGGGGTGAACTGTCCCTTTAAAGCGTTTTACCCCCTTTTTTAATGAAATAATACTCTAAATAAGAAACTAAAACTGCCAGCAGGTGGCGTTAAATTTCTTTATGAGTCATTCATTCATTCGATTCGTTCAAACGGCATGTTTAAGATGGAATTCAGTAAACGGTAAACTTTATGAATGGGCCTTTGAATCATTGGTTCACCTGATTCGTTCAAAACGCGGATTCATTCAGAAATACCGCTGTGTTACTCGGAGACACACAACAGTTCTGCTGTGGCTTTATAGGTAATATTTTTGTTGGCAAAACTGAGTAAAAACAGACAGTATTGTGTTTAAAATATAACACAAGTTTAACTTCTTATTTACTGAACTGTTGTGTAAAATCACATTTGGGACAAACAGTACTCGTGTGATTGCTCTCACTGCTCGTGTGATATTGTTTATCATATGATATAAATATGAGACAAAAACTCATAAAGGAGCATTTTTTCCCCCAATATCTTGAATTATAGGGCATAACTGCATTTATGGAGTTGTTGCCCTGCATCATATCAAAGTCCCTTTCCCCATTCAAGAATGTATTAAATTGATCAGTAAAAAAAAAAGGAAAAAAGTTGAGCATTTTAGTGAATAACAAGTTAGATTTTGTTCTACTCCCCATACAAAGCTATGCTACATCTTTTTAAAGAAAATAACTTTAGAGTGCCACTGATAAAAAAATGTAATAACAACAGCATATGGGTTTGGAAGAATATCAGGGTGCATAAAAGATGAAAGAATTGTATTTATAATACTGATAGGTACGCCAGCAGTATTTTAGAAGTAAAACCAACGGCAAGAATTCACATCTGCCTCATGTCAGATCTCAAAGAGAAAAGAGCAGTTTGATAGATAACCACCAGCAGAGCATTGAGGTGGTCCAGGAGGATCAGGGAGCAACATAATCAGTGATAAATTATGACGGTGTTGATTTTTTAGTTTTACGTTCCAGTTATTGCGTCATGGAGCTTCATGCACAGATGGGGAAACCTGTTTTGCTCTTCACTATCTCTGTAGTCAGAACTCCATGTTCGTCTATTAACTGGGCCATTTTACCAAAATGGAACTCGCAAATCAAATCTGTGATCCATTGAAAACATTTTTAAAAGCATGTATAAATACATCATAATAGGTCGGGTTAGTAGCACATAATGTGTCTCAAGAGTGACTTTGAAGCCATTTGCGCCCGCAGGAATTCAAATCTGGATGAACCCAGTCCAAAGGGTCAAGAAATACAGTCCTTCAGTTTTCTATTTTTATTTTGTCTGTATATGGTTTAGACATTCCCAAGTTTACATTTACGTCAGTAATGAGGCATTTTGTTGTCAGGGATTTCCGACACCATCCGCTCTCATATGGAGACATCTTTAACATCTCCCGTGGCCAAGAGAAACATTTAGCGCGATGGTTGATGGACTGCGTGCCACATCTTCCCACAGCATGCTGACAGATTGATTCTCACCGGTTCTCCTTTTATCGCAAAAATAAAACCGAATGAAAATATCATTGCCACAGTAAAATGTGGTATATACATGATCATAAAACATATTATTCCGGTTTCTGTTCCTCTAGAGTCCATCCCGCAATTCACAGAATCCTGTTTAAATTCACCCTGCGCACTAACTCATCAGACTTTGTCGACAATTGTAGTTCTGAGGTGCCAAAGCAAATGAATGATCTTATCGGTGTGTGCGCAGGTCAGCTAGACAGAGGGAATTTAAAGGATGTTATGAAACTGATGGATGCGTTAAACCAGTTGTAAAATAATCACAAATGATATGTGACGAAAGTAACATACCAGGCTTCGCTAAAAGTCAACAGAAGTAACGCGGCAGAGTCGTGTGAAGTCTGGAATCGAAAAGAGTGTTGAAATGAACAGTCGAGTGTTTTTGAAAAATAATGGATGACTGTTTATTGTAATTCTCTCTGGATTTTAGCTCTGCCAGAGATGTCAAGGGACGTATCTTGAAGATGAAAGGGTGGAGCAGTGTTTAGTATGGTGTGCCGTTCAAATGTGTGAGACTTGAATAAATTGTTTAAGATTAAAAAAAAAATAAAATAAAAAAATTATCATATGAAAGGTAAAAAAAATATTGATATAATATATTCTAATTTTGTATATGTTCTGATAATTTTTTTTGTACAAAAATACATTTTATTTAGTGCTGTCAAACGATTAAATGTGATAAATCGCATCCAGAATAGAAGTTTTTGTTTACATAATATGTGTGTACTGTGTTTATTTATTATGTATATATAAATACACACATATACAGTATATATTTCGAAAATATTTACATGTATTCACATTTATATTATATATAAATAGATTTAAAATATAAACATAACATATTTTTCTTAAATATATACATGCACGTGTGTGTATTTAAATATACATAATAAATATACACGGTACACATACATATATTATGTAAACAAAACCTTTTATTCTGGATGTGATTAATCGCGATTAATCATTTGACAGCCCTAATTTTATTGTTATTAATATCTTTAAAAGAAAATCTTAAAAAAAAACGAACCCTTGTCATAACGCTAACCCTAAAATTTATATTTATATATTTTTTTATATAATACATTTGATCTATTTATTTAGTTTTATCATCAGTTGCATATCCAAGTTCCCCCCCCGGATATCCGATTTGATCATTTTTAATATAATTTCAGAGTGAAGCAGACAGGTTTTATGAGCTATTCATTCTACCTTGGAACTCACCATTCCTTTAGAGGGATGTTTTATGATATTCAAATACCCCTTATCTGCCAGACCCTCTCATCTCCTCTTGCCCTCATTTGTTACCTAGCAAAACAGTTGCTTTTATATCGGAGACTTAGTATAAATTATTCCACAGCACATGTTCCAGTTGCTCTGCAGCATATCCAGAAGGTATTTCCCATTACAGACTGATGATAAGTGAAGAGGTCAGCTCAGATTATGCTTTAGTTTATGTGTCATTATTAATATTTTATTTTCGAACCACCAAGGCCAAACATAAGTAGACTTTAAGTCTGCTTTTGCAACCCTTGGTTCTGGAGGTTTTTTCCTTCAGATGAATACGAAAGCTAATGGAAGCTTTCTTCAGGTATTATAGTTGTCCATGTATTGGTCAGACTGTTGAAACTTATGATCTTCTGAGCTTTGGACTATTGGGGCTGTTTGTTTGTTTTTTCCCCTTTGCCTACTATCAAGTACAATTTACTTGACTGGTTCGAACCAGTTTTTCAGTCAACTCTTTCCCCTTTTTGTGTGGCTCCATTTGAGAAAACCATACAGATGATGCCACAGGTTTATGAAGAACCACTATTCACATTCCTTGCTGCAAATATGGTTAGAAGAATGGTCATCTGATTCCCCTCAGGGCATGCACTGGGTTTCTTCATCTTAACATTATGGAAAGAGTTGACAAGACAAAAACACAAAAAAACCTGGAAACACTTCATTCTGCCTTTCACTGTTGTGATGTGTTACCTAAAATTTGTTTTTCAGCATGTTCAGCTTTCATTTAAAGACAAAAAGGAGAAGTTTACATTAGAAATGAAATGGAGGGGAACATAATTAGTAGTTTTTTGGGAACTCTGGAGAGAGCCAATCAAGGAGCGCATACTTTAGTGAAGTGAGATGCCAGCACTAACATGGGGCCTCAAAACAATGTTGTCCGTGAAAACATGTTGTTGCCATGGAGGTTAAGTTTATTCTATCTTTCGCTTAGCATTAGATGTGGTCGGTCAGGCAACCTGTGGAGTGTGTCCTCCCTCGCGTTTAGGGATTTCATGTTTAGGGATTTCATTTCTCCCAACGTCATGTACTGTATAAGGTAAAAGATACCTTCATTGTTTGCTTCAGATAAGATTTCAGTTTGTTGTTCTCCAGTATCTCAGATTGCAAACGCACATTGCAGAAACTGTTGCTAGGGGTTAATTGTGTTTTTAAAAAATACATCTTTTTAAAGTGACTCATGGAGGGTTTCGTTTTCAATAAATTCATGTAATCTAAATCAAACTTTGGATACTGCCCAAAAACATAGCAGGGTTGCCTACTAAAACCCCTCTTTGAGAGGAGGCCAGGAAAATGCATTTTAGAATGGATACCTCAAAGTGGACAGCTTGAACTGACACTGAGCATTAGGCAGTCTGAAGAGGCATTTATATTTATCATCGGAATACAGTAAGGTCATGGTGTCTTTCCTATTAGGTGTTGAAACTGATGAAAACACCTAGTGAATTGCACTGCAGCTAATTATGAATGTGTGTGTATATATACACACACACATATATATATATATATATATATACACACATATATATATATATATATATATATATAGACTGTGTATACATATAGTTCTGCATATGGAAGGCTATAGTTTGACTGTTAGTATTAGTTCTGTTTATCTATTCTATATTTTATTATTTTACATTTTATATATTCATTCTATTACTGACAACTAAAAAAATGTAGATCTTGAAATCATATATTGTCTTAATAAATTGAAAATAAATGCAACAAAAACTGAAATTAATCATGCTGGTGTCTTTGAATCGCAACATTGTTTTGGTCAGATTTGGACTTTTCTTGACTATCGATTTGTCTTGAGCCAGATATACGTGAGGTCCAGGTCAGATGATTTTGAGTAGTGCTTCAGATGGTTGACTACAGCGTTGTTTAACATTCACTGGCAGTTTTCCTCTGCTGGCCGGAGCAGATGCATTCCACACATCCTTCCCATTTACTGTTACACGACTCTTTAGTTTAGGCATTAGGTCATTTTTCTTTTTCCAGCCTTTTCTAAAACAACGTTAATAATGCACGTGTTTTAGATTCAGATATTTAACTTGCAGTATGTAACACGTTAATTTAAACACAAAGTGGTAAGATTGGTTTAAAATTGTTATTGCCAATAAATTCGCAATGTGCTTAAGGTGATAAAACGGATGGAGAGCAAGAATAAAGAAATAAACTATATATACACAAGCTAGAAACTGAAGAATAAAAAATGATATTGCTTATGACTTGGAGAATGCGAGCATGGCAGGAAAAACATTTTGGATTGGGTGTAGGTTTTGAAGGGATACATTCTACAGAGTTCTCCTCGCCAGCTGCTCTTGCACAGGGATGTGGAATCAGGTAGAAGCTGGACTCTTTGAAAGGACTCCACATGCGCAAGAGAGCCAAAAGTATCTTTGGCAGACGGCTCTCGTTTTCCTGTTATTGGCATCAGATCCTTTAGGTTAAGTAAAATCCTTTAGGAAGGCATTATGACACATTTAAAGTGTTTATGCATATTCAATTTGATAATTGTAGTCCACTCAAGAAGGTTGGATTTCACTCCCTTGGGCATTGCAAAACAGGTAGCCATGCTCTCACACAGGTGAAGTAATGGCATCGGAGGAAGTATGAGAAAGTTAGGAAGTTTTGTCAGGAATAACAGATGCCGCTTTATTTTATTTGAAAGGAATAAATCAGGAATGCCACCTACCATAAGGTATAACAGAAATCCCTTTGGCATGATTCATGCATTTCTTTCCTCTGAGATTCTTTCCTCTCAGAATCGGCCTCATGTTCAGAGAAAACTGTTAATTGTATATAATAAAATTAAGTAACTCATGCTTGAACCTTTAAAGGACTTACTAGTTCTAGTGAGTTCAAATTGTTTGGATATATAATAAACTGTTTCCGCATATGGAGAGCTATAATTTGCCGGTATAGTTTTAATATTAATTCTTTTAAAACTATCAATCATTCTTAGATGAATGTATGAAATTAGATTATTATATTAGAAATGACAAAAAATGAATTTGTTGTTATTATTAACATTATTATTATTATTGTTTTATTTTAACATTATGGCTGACAACTAAAAATGACTGATATTAAAATTGTATTCTATTTTGTCTATTTTGAGAGAGAGAAAAAAGTTAATTTAGGTATATTGAATTGAAAAATGAAAAATGTATATTCATTTGATTAAATTGAACAGTATCATTAAATTATGGTAACACTTTACAATAAGGTCCCATTCATTATTAACTAACATTAATGCATTAACTAATATTAACTAACAATGAACAATACATTTGTTACAGCGTTTGTAAATCTTTAAGGTTAGTAAATAAAAATACAATTGATCATTGCTAAATCATGTTAGCTGAGGTGAGGTCCATTAAATAATATCAACAGATGCAAGTTTTTATTTTAATTCTGTATTAGTGAAAGTCGGAAATAACATTAACTAAGAATAATAAAAGCTTTTGAAGTATTTTTTATTGTTATTTCATAACTAATATAGTAAAAAAAAATGAAACCTTATTATAAAGTGTTACCAAAAAATAAAAATAAACCAATATATTGTGCATTCCTAATTTTAAATGTATTACGTTTGTGGCCCAATGTTTTTTGGATGTTTGTAAAAGCATGTCCGATTGATTGACAGGTCATTCAATTCGGGGTGGACTGCGATCATGATGAGTGCACCTGCCGTGACCCCGAAGCCGAGGAGAACAAGGGCACAGCCAAGCGAAAGGAGCCAGGAGCGCTGTGAATGATAGCGAGGCGGAGAGCGCGTGGACAGCTCTCAGATTGGCTTGAAAAGAAAATGCCAAACAATAACCTGAATGTTTCTCACTCCACATAAGAGCAAGGCTGATCAAAGGCAGTAATTCAAACCACAGAAGTGCATAAAAACAATCCTCTTCAACACTAATCTATGAAATAATACCTAATATATTTTCAAGATCTCTAACATAGATGTAGATGTAGATATGACCCATATTTTAACCCACAAGCATTTATGTACACCATCACACACACACACACACACACACATATATCAAGTGTAGCTGATTTTTATGAATATTTTATACCAATAGCTCTTGCTTGTTGTGAGCCACATTCTCAATATTACTTCCACCTATATGTCATTAATACAGGTATATAAACAAGTGCTTATCTCAGACTGTCAGTTCAAGATTTCAAGATTTTTCCCCCTCTCCTTATCCTTATTTGATACCCTCTACATGTACATGCAAAACCTGTGAAATGCGTGTGTTTTGGGAAAAGAGTTAATGTATAGCAATTGTAATGGAAATATATGATACTATTTTTGTATGCTCTTCTGTCTGTTAAAGTGTAGGTGCGCTGTCATATCAATAAAGTATAAATACACACAAGTTTGGTGGGTTTAAAAGAGTTGATGTCTATAATTGTGCTCAGTATAATAAATATAAAACAAGATTTAAATATCAATGTCAAGATTTAAGATATATTTTAATATATCTTTTTTTAAACATCAAATGGTGCAAGATGCAGAGTGAAATTACAATATGGAATCCTATGAATAAGGAAAATATTAATTGTTACATTTTTGTAAATGTTTAAAAATCGTTGCTGAAGAAATTGAATCATATTATAAAGAAAAAAAGGAAAATATAAAGAAATGATTAAATATGAAAGAAAATCTCTTTTCTAAATGCATGTTAAGGATCTTATTTTGAATGATTACTGCTATGATTTCTGAATGTTTCATTTTTTGCAACCTCAAAATTTTTAATCAAAATGTCAAAATCTTCACAGACTTTTTGCTGTTGATTTATGCTGGCCAATTATTTAGTCTGTTTAGGTCCCGCCCCTTTTTCAATCAACTTTACAATCCGCCTCCAACCAATCAACAACTGGTGGACAGAAACATGTTCTCGCCTTGCATTTTTCCCCGATAATTTGCTTCACTCAGATATGTCATAATAGATTAAGACAATATCTGTTGTTGTACTCCTGTTTCATTGCAACTTTAAAAACTGTGCAGCCCTCGTTACTTTTGTTCAGATTTCAGTTGCACAATTAAATAATTTTATTTGGAATAGGAAATAAAACAAGACATGTTATTGTACACAACTTTAAAATGGTTATTTTCATAATACTGCTTATACTTTAAAAAACTCCTGTACAGTTTCTTGTCCCATCTTATACCTTATTTTTGAATACTACATTCAGCACATTAGTATGTGTTTAATAGTTAATTGACATTTACATTTGTTATAGCTCTTTCCATATCTATATGCACTACAGAGACAAACATTTTCAGCACATTAAGAAGATACAGTTTTAGTTCTTGTGAAAAAGTCCTACCTATACAAGCTGGTGTATGCACTATTTGACAAAATACACCACTAGGTCTAAATGACACTTTAATGCAACTTTCCTTTGACTGTACACTGTACATTTTTTAATGTGCAAGCCCAGAGACACCCCACTTGAATGCTTCTTAAAAACTCAGGATGGGATGCTCATGTTCTCACAAAATATTTTCCTCTTCATCATTAAATGACCAATTAATGTTAAAACTGATGAGCCGATTCTCTAGAGAGAAGCCCTAAAGTGGAGGCCGTGTTGAGGTACGGCCCCTGACTGGTCCTCTTGTTGTCCAAGTTGGTTTAAAGTTCCTTGGGTTCTCCATAATCATTGTACATAACGGAGAGCATCTGATCTTCACAGGCCTTACGTAAATCTTGGCCGAGATTCACCCAGCTGAGCCCAAATGCTTTGGTATCTGTATAACGACAAGATAGATACTTGAGGGATGCTCTGCGCAAGCCAATTTTTGGTTCCTGGAGGAGACCCCGGCACCAACCGCTGAGTACATCCAGCTGAGACAGGATCAATCCTGCTTTCCTGCAGTAGCAGACACAAAGACAACACTTGGTTAGTAATGTGTTAATGTTTATATATTACATTGTCTGGGTTAAATGCATATGTAATGTATTTCAAGCAACTATGCAAAATTATTTTAAAAGAAAGAAAAAAAATTTGGCTAAAATGATTAAACAACTTTTAGAATGTTACAAAGTACAGAAAGAATAGAATTGTTGTCAAAAAATAGATATAACCTTATATTCATTAAAAAAAAATTCCAGAAAAATATCATTCAGCAAAAATGTTTTAAACATTTATAATAAATATTTCTCAAGCACCATCAATATTAGAATGATTTCAGTTTTTCCAATACAGGAACAAATTGCATTTTAAAATATATTAAAATAGAAAATAGTAATATTAAATTTTTAATAAAATGTTTTTGTATTATTATTATTTATATATATATACATATATATAGTAGTGCTGTCAAATGATTAATCTCGATTAATCACATCTAAAATAAGTTTTTGTATACATAATATATGTGTATATGTGTGTGTACTGTGTATGTTGGTATACACACACATACAGTATATATATTTGAAAATATTTACATGTATTTGCATGTATATATTTATATTCATATATTTGTAAAATATATAAATATATTTAATATATAAACATTTTTCTGAAATATGTATTTATATGTATGAAATGTGTATGTATATATACATAATAAATATACACAGAACACACGCATATATTATGTAAACAAAAACGTTTATTTTGACAGCACTAAGGCATATATTATATATATCATCATTAGGGCCATTAGTCAATAAATCCTTAGTAATTAAACTCACATACAGTACTTTTGTATTGACTCTGATTGATCTTTTTTGTCATTTTGTTTTATTTCTGTACTATCAAATTGCTTTATTCAACAACACACAGCTTTTATCTTGCTGTGTAAGTGATTCCTGTTAGTGTTTTCTGCTAACATCCATTGTGATACTCATACTACATAGTTTTTATAATATTGCTATTGCGCAATGCTCTTGACACTGGTTTGAAATTTTTCTTCCTCTGGTGGTTTAAACATTGAGCATTCCATTCCATTTATCCATTCTGAGAATGCCCACCTCACAAGCTGCTCTGGAGCATGAGACTGAAAGACTGATGGGAGACTCCAATATAACAAATAGAAACGGCAGGCGATGGCCATATTCAGCTAAAACACAGGTCTTCTGTCTGCACCCCTTAAACGACGCTCTTCAAAATCTGGACCGAGGAGTTTGACCATAAATCAAGCCTGTGGTGTTTTTATATCAAACTGTAATGGCAAAACCTTGAAAAATAAATGTTCCCGTCAAGAAGCTTCTGAGGTAACACAGGACCGATTAGGTGAACGGCAGCTAAGGTTAAGTACCTGGGAATTCTATTAGCGACGGTGACTTGAGAGGGGCATTTATTGAGTATGTGCGAATGCAATGAAGCGCCAATATCCTTTCGCAAAAGACAAGAAGCTGAAATGCGATACCAAGAGTACGGAAAGAGCGCCTCATTCCTAAGTCATAGCTTCACTTCAAACCCCTGCCAAACCAGAAGCTCAACACTCTACCACATAAATACCAAAAACCAAATCTGTGTGGACCAACCAGGCTTTGGGATAGCTAAGTGCATTTTTAAGTGTTTACGATTAAAATGTGGCTTAAAACGATTCAACTGAATGCACAATGTCTTGTTTGATTGCATTTGCAATTTATTGAGGTTTCACGCAAAACAAAGTATAAATTCATTATTTACTTTGACCTCCAATTCATTCACAAGGTAAATTAATGGAATTTTAATGATGTCAGAAATCACTTGCATATTAAATGAAATATATTCCCATCTGCTGTAGAGATGCTGTCTTTTATATCATTCTTTTGAGTGTATTTATGTTTTTAATATCTTGCCACATTTCAGTGGTTGTAGGAATTTGGATGTTTATTTGCTTAAAACAAAACCCTGTGGTTTGTTATCCTTTAATTTTTCAAGAAAGTCCGTTTTGGTCTCCAAATAGCAACGGTTGTCACCATAAATCCCAGCATGTATGGAAGTGGAAAATGGCCTCTTATTTCCAAGGTACGTTTTCAACCTCTTGGGCTCTGCCAGTGCCTCTCTCTTACTCTCGCTTTCCGAAATCTCTTGCACTAGTCTGGGAGGAAACAATCAGCTGCATTCCACAGACATTCAGAGTAGCACACCTACCTGCTTCCATAACATCCATTTGGAATGGCCTTATGACTCAACGCGGTTCCCTATAGTAACTGTACAGCATCAATGTCCAACGAAAACAGCCAAAGAACTTTAAAATGAACACACCGAATTCCACCAATTAAAGCGCGAGTCAGTCCAACCAATAGGCCCACCAATTAAGAATGAGTCAGAAGAAATTCTGTCTTGATAGCTCAAAAAGAAAGAAAACACAGGTTTTTCAAATCTATTTTGTTCCAAGTCTGAACTGGTTTATATGCTGAGGGGGGCCAGTTTAATTACAATTATCTTGTATTATGACTAGTTCATGAAAACTGCATTTAAATGCTGCAGATGAGGAAACCCCAGAGAACTTTTGTATTAGACAGAAACAAATTTTCTTTGTTTATATTTCCATCCTATCCTATGCTGAAAAAATGCTGTATGGACGCAATGAGATTGGAAATGACGCATACAAGTTGTTTGGAAGACAGATGCTGGGGAGATAATGGCCCATCTCCCCAGACCTCCACTAGAACAGCTTATCTGAAGTCTAAAAACTTGCGCAATATTTCATGGAACTGGGTCGATCATAGGGGCATGATCACACGCACCATTCATTGTGCAAATATCTGGATGAATTAATTATGAATGGATGTTGTTTTGGGGTTATTTCAATGCATTTGTCATAGAAGACAGCTTTAGGGGGTACTAATCAACCTGTTATCATTTCAACTCGGTTCTCAAATCTCACTGATGGACAATGACAGTATTTATGACGTCCCTTGAGTCAACATGGGATCAACAAACCTTTTACCCTTTAGCACTCATAAGGTCCTACTTAAGGAAAGGTTAATAATAAATATTTACTATATAAAAAAAACTATTTAAAATGTATTTAAAAAAATAACTGAGCTAAATCATACTCAAAGGTATGGAGAGATTTGACAGAATAAAAAAAATCATTTTGAAATGAATTTATTACATACAGTATCTTGCAAAAAAATTAAATAAAAGGATTAAATGCAAGCAAGCATAAATAAATAAATGTAAAGATAAAATACACATTAAAATTAAAAATGAAGTGAAATGCACACCTTGAAAAAACATGAACATCAATATATAATGAAACTGAATATATCATAACATGTTGCAATCAATAAATATAAGGGTAACACTTTACAATAAGGTTCATTAGTTAAACATTAGTTAATATATTAACTAACATGAACTAACCATGAGCAATACATTTGTTACTGTATTTACTAATCTACGCTAACGTTAGTTAATAAAAATACAGATGTTCATGTTAGTTCACAGTGCATTAACTAATATTAACCAGATTTTAATAATGTATTAGTAAATGTTGAAATTAACATTAACAAAGATTAATAAACGCTGTATAAGTGCAGTTCATTATTAATTCATGTTAACTAATGTAGTTAACTAATGAACCTTATTGTAAAGTGTTACCAATATAAGCATAATAAAAAAGTGAATAGAAATAAATACTGAGTGAAATGTATTTATGTAAAATGAAAAGTGACCTGAAATATGACATTATATACATATATATATATATATATATATATATATATATATTTCATTGTACTTGTATTTATTTATTCTATCATTCTTTTATTGACTGAGTGATTAAAATATTTGCAATAAATGCTGCTTTATAATATTAATAATAATTTATAATAATATAAAGCATTAAGGATAAAGATACTTTTTACTCCCATAATGGTACAGTTAAGGCACACTCTCGGACGGACGGATGGATGGATGGATGGATAGATAGATAGATAGAAAGAAAGAGAGAAAGAAAAATAAATACTGAGTGAAATGTATTTATGTAAAATGAAAAGTGACCTGAAAAATGACATTATATACATATATATATATATATATATATATATATTTCATTGTACTTGTATTTATTTATTCTATCATTCTTTTATTGACTGAGTGATTAAAATATTTGCAATAAATGCTGCTTTATAATATTAATAATAATTTATAATAATATAAAGCATTAAGGATAAAGATACTTTTTACTCCCATAATGGTACAGTTAAGGCACACTCTCGGACGGACGGATGGATGGATGGATGGATAGATAGATAGATAGAAAGAAAGAGAGAAAGAAAATAAATAAATTAATATATATGTACATGGTGTGTGTGTGTGTGTGTGTGTGTGTGTAACACCACCCAAGTGACAACTATTTTTTGTACTGTGCAGGAGCTAACTAAAGCATGCTAACTAGTCAAACCTCGACTCCTCGGGTATGACTGAGAAAATATCTCAGAAAACATAGGCCTGAATCTGATTAAACTACCATGCATCCATGATCTTGGTTTGAAAGCACCTACTGTTAAAGTCCTCACAGCAGTTCCCTCTCATCAGTCACACTGGGTGGGATAGTATTTGATACAAGTGTGTTTTAAAGCAGCAACTCAGGGGCAAGAAAGGAAAACCTTGCAACATGGAGACAATTAAATACAACCTTTCAATCTGAACCGAGGCCTCAGGTACGGTTGTCCAAATGGCCATAATTAAAGTCACCTGCCTCTACTGTGCATCAGCGAGGAAGCGTTCATGTTTTATATCCAACACATGGCTGTGTTTAGACAGCGTTTCAGTGCAGTTCGAAAATCCAGACCTTATTTGTCTTTGGTTTGTTTTGGAGGGTGTATAAAGATTACCACCCTGTTTTGTGGTCAGCATGATGCTTTAGTGATCCCCTTAAACGTACTGTAATCAGTTTGATTGCGTTCAATTTAAACCTAATTAGCACAAATACCCTAATCACATGTCTGACGTTAAGATTCGTAATAGAATAATCTGTGTTTACTATGTAATTTAGGGAGCAATGAAAAACATAAAAAAGCATACAAAAGCTTGTAAAACAAGATATCGGGTTTAATTGCAATCAATAAAAATTAATGTGTCCCCCTAACATTCCCACATGCATTCCAAGGCAGCATCCCATAATGTATTCTGTCAAACTCAATGAAAAAATAAATCCAAGGTTGCATCCAAAATGGGTGAATTGTTCATTATATATATATATATACTTAATTCTAAACTATGTAGTTTGTTAAAAAAAAAAAAACAGTTAATATAATTAATTAATAATAAAAACATTTAACCATTCATGCAATTTAATTGAAAAAAAAAAATCATCTGCAAGTCAAGTCTGCAGTGTGGAGTGCTATTTGAAACTATTTGGGACTGTACAGAATTTCTGCGTGTACAGAACGTTCCAATTTGGTCACTAATGAAATTCCATTATAGTCTTAAAGAGCTGCTAGGTTTTATAACAAAGCTTCATCAGAGAATCATCTTACAAACCTGGGCCCCAGTTCATCTTCACAGCGCCAAGTAAACTCTCCAAAGCTCTCGTAGCGCTGGTTGTAGTGGTAAAGAACTCGGTGGAGGGTTGGTGAGCCGAGGTCCATGAGCGTGTTGTAGGCCGTCTGCTGTTCCTTCCCGCTGGTGTAGCCGTTGAACAGATTATAAATCTTGTCTGCTATTTCTGAGGGGACATTCAACCGAATCAGATGATTTATAATCCTATGCATGCTTTCCAAACCTAAGTAGTCTATTGTACAATATGCAAGCAATTCTCTACCTTGAGCCTTGACATCATCCACGGCGGGACAGGGAGTTTTGATTGTCACCTCACTCGGACTGGAACGCCGACCCGTGTTGTCCACCGCCCACAGCCGAAACCTGCCGTTGCACATTTAGACATTTGTCACTTAAGTATGAAATACAGTAATTTTTACAGTAATATGATTGGGATATGTTGCAAGTCAAATTTGAACTACATCTCCAACAGAAGCAC
This sequence comes from Sinocyclocheilus grahami, assembly GCF_001515645.1. Classification (NCBI taxonomy): domain Eukaryota; kingdom Metazoa; phylum Chordata; class Actinopteri; order Cypriniformes; family Cyprinidae; genus Sinocyclocheilus; species Sinocyclocheilus grahami. The sequence continues at coordinate 32,068 of NW_015506478.1, read as the reverse complement.
CACAGCTCAACATCTTTAGAGGTTATTCTTTTTTTCACCAAAAATTATTATTGTCATTATTATCATCATTATTTTTATTATTATAAAAAATATTTTAAGATGCATTTGAATTAATAAATGTGTGTATTTTGGTTTATTTATTTATAATAATAATAGTAGTAATTATTATTATTAGTAGTAGTAGTGTGATGGTACTACTACTACTACTACTACTACTAATACTAATAATTTCTTATTTTGATTTAATTATATATATATATATATATATATATATATATATATATATATATATATATATATATATATAAATTTATTATGCATGTCTCAAACAATAACATTTATCAAAACAAATAAGGTCAGGGTTAAGGTTAAATGAATAAAGAAGTGATATAATTTTAAATAAAAAGTGAATAAATTTATTCCTAGATTCAGTTGGAAATAACACTTTCAAATAGATCTCGGAAATTATGAACCGTTACCTTTTTAGGAGTCCTTTGAAGTTCAGAGCGAACAAATTGTTTCAGTGTGCGAATTATGTAATCATATAACAGCATATACCTCTATTAAAATCAAAATGCATGACTGCACCACTCCCATTACATAAGCATGAGTTTACCTTCGGCTCATGGCTTTGATTTGAGGATCCCTTAAGTGCAGACAACTGAACTGAACAATAGCAAGCAGCTGTGGCGGTGTACCCACTCACTCCCAAAACATTGCTGCAATTACTCTATCACTGATGATATATGCCGCAGGCTATGAGGCGCAGGTTGTAAAGATTAAGTTAAGCGATGTCCCCATCTAGTGGAAGATATTATAAACAGCTACCACCTGAAGTATGGCAGCATTGAGATCCTTCAAAGTGCCAAGCAGAGAGTGCATGAGAGGTGGGGAAACGGGAGCCACTCTTATATGTGTGATTTATGCATGCACTCTAAACTGCTCTTTTAGGGTTGTTTATAGACTTTTCTGTTAAAAAATAATAATAAAAAAAATCAATTATTAATATTAACTATGTTTAGATTCCATACACCGGTTTGGTGATAGGTGTGAAAATAAAGTCAAATATCACAATATCATAAATAAATAGAATAATTTTCACTAGCCGTCTTTAGACTTTTGGAGCCCACTGTATTTTCTTGAAACCTAAAACTCTGAAATGAAGCTGACAATAACACTTAACAGGTCCATAAATAATATAAAGACAATCTTTGCTTCTTTGAACAACGGTCAAACATCAAAACATTTGGAAAGCGGTATAGTAAGGAGGACCCAATCCTCCCTGTGGGCTGGTGTAATGTCTTCAGCCTGCCCTGCGTGTTCACAATGCATGTGTGTGCTAACTGCCTGCATATGTGTAGGACATGTAGCACAGGAAATCAGGAGGAGAGGTAGCGGGGTGTTTAAATGATCGAATACCCACATGAAAGCTCCACGAACACAGACCAATGCAAGAAATGTTGCAATGCGTTTAACAGAGACAACAGAGCCAGATGTTTGCAGACTTCAGGGATTAGAGTAAGAATACACACCAATATAAAAATTTTAACCTTTTTATATATGCAATAACAAATGCTTTTATAGTGTGTTTGAATAGTATTAATATATGTATTTATGATGGTGATTATTATTAATTTATTATTATTATTATTAGTAGTAGTAGTAGTAAAAGTATTGGCCTTGCCTAAAAGTATTGGCCATTTTTAATATTAATATAATATAATATAATATAATATAATATAATATAATACTATTATTTTTATTACTATTAACCATATTAGATAATTTTGGTTCACAACCCTACAGTGAGAACCACTAATTTATATCATAATTTACATTTTTATTAAGTTTCCTTTGAGCATCATCATTCATCGTATATTGTGGTTCCTGTTTTTTATCTACTCTTACAATATACTACTAATGTCAAATGTTTACTTGAACCTGTTCTAGTTTTATGCAGCTCCGTTTAACATCAATCTTTCTATTGCTGTTTCTGCTATTACCACGAAGTGCACCCTTTGACGCACTTTCAAACCATTCCAGAGTATGAAATGTTTCCCCAGCTGTATCTCAAGCATGTAAAACTAGCCCAATTTGAGTCGGTCTTAATGGGCGCGCAGACCATGTTCTTCCCTGTGGCATAAAAATGAACGTTCCTGAGAAAAGGATGTAGTACGTCACGAAACAACTATCCAAGAGAGTCAAAACAGACAGGGGCCCCCAATGCAATTACCACATCCAATAGAAGACGTTGGGCTGATGTCACCAGCTTTTATACAAAAGTGATGATTGGACCAATTATACTTTCCAAGAAGGTTCCTTACCTGCTACAGACACTGCCAAGCCCTTTAGTGAAAAGCACATTCTAAATCAACTACTGATATTGGAAAATTGACATAGGTAGGAAGTGCTCCAGATATATTTTACACGAATCGTTATCAGATTTTCACAGCCTTAGTTGGATGTAATTGCTTAGACTCACGCAGATATTAAAATCCCTCATCTGACTGAAGACATGCAACTCAACGTCAGTTCAAAGTCCAAGTGAATCATCCAGCCAAAAGCGGGGCCTTTATGTTTTGTTTCTTACTGAACTCCCAGTGAATGTTTCTCTGCCATAGTGAGGAAAAGGCAAAGGAAACAGGTGTTCCATGCTGAAACAACCTGGCATAATATTTACAATAATGTGAACATGAGGCCTGAGTGACTAACTATATTACAAAAATGTATACTACTGCTAATAGTGCTGTCGATTAATCGATTTTTTATTTTAATTTTTTGGATCAGTGCTTCCAGTTCTGGTTTAATCATGTGATCTCCTAAATCATCATGTGATTTCTTAAATCAACATTGTTAGCTTGGCATTGAAAATGATCAACATGTGACCGAAACGTTTGCCTTGTTTTTTCAGTAAATTGCTTACACTGCTTTCATCTCGCTTGTGACTTTTTGATTTTTGAGAGTGCGCGGGCTATTTTTTTATTCTTTATTTTTACTCTTTGTGAATTAATCACATCCAAAATAAATGTTTGTGTTTACATAATATATGTGTGTGTGTGTGTGT
>NW_015506478.1:14146-28971 GCF_001515645.1 Sinocyclocheilus grahami | reverse complement strand
TATATATATATATATATATATATATATATATATATATATATATATATATATATATATATATATATATATATATATATTCATACAATATTCTGATATGCATGTTGGAAATGATAACAATAAAATAAAGATAAAATAATAAAAGTATAATAATACTTTATTTATTTATTTATTAATATTAAAATATGCATGGCAAACTGAATTTATATCAATATAATGTTCTGATAGGACAGGTGGTTTTAAGGGTAGTGGGTGCTAATGTAATACAGTTTTGATAAAACCAAGAGAAAATCAAATTTAATGACACTTTTGTGTTAAAAACATTACCATGATTAATTATCTGATTAATTTCAAAGTGCAAATGCTGCTATTTCGAAAAAAATAGGGGCAAATAAAGTCATTAGTAGTGTTGTCACGGTACCAAATTTTCAGTATTCGGTACCAATACCAGTGAAAATCCACGGTTCTCGGTACCAAAGCAAAACACAAAAACATGCTAATTAAAAAAATTGACTATACTTTCATTGAATCCAAACTGTGTACATACTTAATTTTAAAGGGTTTTTAAAACCTTCTAGAGATATTTAGCCAAGAATAACAACGATTTTTGAGAGTGCGCGGGCTATTTTTTTATTCTTTATTTTTACTCTTTGTGAATTAATCACATCCAAAATAAATGTTTGTGTTTACATAATATATGTGTGTGTGTGTGTGTACTGTGTTTATATCTCTCTCTCTCTCTCACTTTAATTTGGGATGCGAATAATCGCGATTAATCGTTTGACAGCACTACTTTATATCTAAATGTAAACAACTGTAAGTGCTTTCAATAGACCTTTATGGTACCAAAGCAAAACACAAAAACATGCTAATTAAAAAAATTGACTATACTTTCATTGAATCCAAACTGTGTACATACTTAATTTTAAAGGGTTTTTAAAACCTTCTAGAGATATTTAGCCAAGAATAACAACTAAGTTAGCTAAAAATAAAAAAAGCCCAGAACTGCTTTTCTGACTGATATGACACAAACAATGTTAACCAGTTGTACATTCTCTAACACGCATATTTTAGATTCACAATTCATTTAAAAGCCTCTGGTGTGTAAAAATAGTAAATATCATCATGTCCTCCTGTTTTTTTAACCCTAATAAAAGTTATAGGAGCATTAAATAGTTAATAAAGAAACTTCATTCTAATGCTCATTATATTAGCGTTAGCCGTGCTTATGCTAACGATTAACTACTCTAATAACAGTGATGTTCCTTTCAATCCGACATTCAAATTAAAATATTGAATAATATTCAAAACAGAAGCGGTGTTTCCCACAGACTTTCACTCTATTTGTGGCGGCATATATATGCAAATTCATTCTCTGCCAGCAGGAGGCGCTCGTAGAGCGGGAGCGATAGAGGTTTCTCCAGTAACGGCTGTAATCAAATAAGCGCTGCGCTCACAAACGCTGCTCAGGCATTACAGGCAAGATGAAATGAAAATGACATCCATAATTTTCTGAAGACAGTCGGTTTCCTTCAGAAATGCAGTGATATAAAAACCCCCGTACCGGGTTTCGACTTTGACACGTGCAGTGCTCATGTTTATTCAACAAAGTCAAAGCCTTTTGGAAAATCTATTTGTGGCTGTGAGTTTTGATTTTGTGGCGGGCCATTTTTTTCAAATTTTTTTAGTACCGACTTGGTACCGAAGTACCGGATCTTTTGACAACACTAGTCATTAGTCTTTTAAGTCCCATTATATAGCAGCAGGAACTCACATATATGTAGCGTCTGGCTCCAGACAGCGTATGATCAAGGAGATAGAGGAGAGGGGATCCGGGATGTCCCCGAGCATCACACACGGAGATTTGGCCCCTGACATGATGTCATCCACGAAACTCAACATGGTCTCTGTGAAAAGGAGAAGACTTTGTTTAGCACACACACACACACATATATATAAACACAAGTTTACAGGACCTAATAACCCGTTTTGATCTCCTATGTTTTTAGGCCAACAAACCATTTAAAACAAACTGTTTGTTTGTTTAGTTTTAAGTGTCTCTAATCAAGTATGATTAATGATATGTCATTAGGAGACAACCATGCATGCGCAGGGAAAACAAACATCAGCAAAACAGCCCCATCTTCACAGGAAAGCCTCCGCAATGGGAACACAGGACGCTGTTTTGCATGAGGATTTCCCTCACCCTGAAAACCCCTGCCTGATTCTGACCCAGTGCTATGAAAACAAGTGTTTCCCTACTTCCCCTGGTCAGTGGAACACGCTAGAACCTTCCAGAGATGGAGACCCTGTGGTTTGGACATTTCGACCGGAGAAGATGTCAGTGGTTTGATTTCACACGAGACGCGTGACCCAGATCGAGCTATGAGTGTCTGCCATCTAAAACCAAATAAAGAGCCCATACAGAAGTAACCTGTGGAGCTGATGTGTTTTGCCTTTCTTATTAAGAAGTGGACGGGAAGACTGTTTGCCCAGGTGGCCTGCATGCGTCACAGGACATGAGCACGGGGGCCTCGTGTGCCTTTCATAGCAAAGAGAAACCTCCCATCTGTGGATGGGGAACCTTTTAAAAGTGGTGGTAACCCTGCTTGTCTTCCTGGAGGCTTCCTCTTCAAAAATACCAGGCTTCTGAGAACACGATGCCAGGATAAACGCGGAGGGGATAAGAGTGTGTGTGATTATGTGCTTGCTGTCACCAGTAAGTATTTACAGTGCTTGTGGAGTAGAGAGTCGAGGAACACGTGCGCTGACGTTAATGAAAAGTGACATTGTGAGGGACTGCAGCAGTTCAGGTCATATTTATCCAGTCAAACACAGTTCCACCAACAACAAGCTCTAACATCTCTATTTTATGTCGAAAAAAGGTGAAATGTTGCAAAAAGGCAATAAACTTTGATGTGTGTGGAAAATTTTGCAAGTGTGTTTTTATGAGATATAAATTGTGTACCATTTATGAACTGAGGAGCACATGATGTTTTAAGATTATTTATGGGGGACTTTTTTGTGGGAATACTGAAAGGCAACAGTGGAGTAGGAAGTGTATTGGCTGCTCACTGGTTTTTTTTTTTCTTACCATGTTAAAATAATTACATTTATATGGAAGCCCATTTCTGCCACAGGATAAAATAATTAAAAAGGTCATTGTGACTTTTTATCTCATAATTTGGATTTACATCTCAAAAGATTCTGCTTTGCTATTTGCTGATTTTAGTTTCCGACATAAAATAAATAATACAAAATATAATTGTGAGTTAACATCTTGCAATTCTGACTTTGTATCTCACAATTTACCTCTCACCAATCTGAGTATATTTCTCACAATTCTGAGTTTTTTCTTTGAGTTGTGAGAAAAAAGTTTGAACTATGAGATAAAAAGTCACAAATACCTTTTATTGGGCTTTCAATAATTTAATTTAATTTAATTTAAAGGGGTGGTTCATTGCGATTTCACTTTTTTAACGTTAGTTAGTGTGTAATGTTGCTGTCTGAGCATAAACAATATCTGCAAAGCTATGAAGCTGAAAGTTCAATGCAAACTGAGATATCCTCTTTTAAAATTCTGGCAGTTTAATGCCTACAAAAACGGCTGGTAGGGACTACAACAAGTTACTTCCCGGGTTCGTGACATCACAAACCCAGATAAACCCCGCCCTCGGGAAAAGGCAGGAAAGGGGGCGAGGCCATGCTGCGCTGCTTTACAGAAGAGGAAGAGAAATCTAGATGTGCAGGTAAAAATCTATTCATACATGAATCGCGATTCTGTCTTCTAAAGATTCTAATGGATTCACAAATTTCAAAATCAATGTTCTAAAGCAGTGGTTCTCAATTCTGTTCCTCGCGTTCCCCTGCTCTGCACACGCTCTGCCTCTCTCTCTCTCTCTCTCTCTCTCTTGTGTGCGCATGCGTGGGCGTTTGCTGAGTGAGTGGAGTGTGAATCAGAGCGAGACTGTGGAGTCCTTTCCCATTTCAAAGGTCTGTTTACTTAAGTGTTGTTTCTCTCACTGGTTTTATTTAAGCTTTTTTACTGTGTACGGTCACAAAGCACTGAAAATATTGTGGTGGGGGGTTGTGTAGCCAGTGGCTACCATGGCGAATGCGGAGATGGAGAGTTATGAGCAACTCACCCGGCAGCATGGAATAAAAGTGCCGGTTGGAGTTGAGTGCTCGGTTGAAGAATGTGTGTTAGTGGTAGGAGAGGTGGTTGGTCACAGTAGTATTCGTTCGGCGTCTCGAATGAACGGTGCTGTGGTGTTATTTTTGGACAAAGTTGAAAAAGTGAACACAGTAGTTGAAAATGGGATAGTCCTCAATGGTAGTTTGATTAAGGTTTTCCCACTTGTTAATCCAGCAAGAAAAGTGTTGCTTTCTAATGTGCCCCCATTTATTAGTGATGAAGCACTGAAACGCAAATTATCTCATTATGGACAGTTGGTTTCTGCGATTAAGAAAATCCCCCTAGGCTGCAAATCTCCATTGTTGAAGCACGTTGTGTCTTTCCGCAGACAAGTGCATATGATTTTGAGGAGTGATATTGATGAACTGAATATTACTTTTAAATTTAAAGTTGATAGTTTTGATTATCTAATCTTTGTAACAACTGAGAGCATGAAATGCTTTGGATGCCGGAAGGTGGGCCATTTGGTACGCGCTTGTCCAGAAAGAAACGCGTCAAAGGTTTCAGATGTTGAAAGTGGGTCTAATAAAGGTCAGAGTGTGGAAAAAGAAAGCGAAGTTGGTGAGGTTTCGGATTTGAGTGTGGACAAAGAAGATCTAGGAAGTGGAGTAAAGAATAGTGAGAAACGAATTTAAAAAATGATGAGACAATGGATATTGTTTTTGATGAGATAGAGGGTGAAATACTTAAAGAGGATGAAGAGGTATTTAAAGTGCCGGCAGTGAAGAGGAAGTCGAATCTTTGTGAGATGGAAAATACATCAAAGAAAAAGGCACATGATGAGATTGTTACTGAAAGTTCTGAGGGAGTTTTGAATGTAAGTGAGGTGTCTGGCTCAGAAAGTTAGCGAGATTGTTCTGAAGTGGAAGTTGGGGGAAATATGAGTAAAGATTATAGTGGTTACAGTTTGGAAAGAATGAAACAGTTTCTGCAGCGTACAAAAGGAATGAGGAATGTGGAGGTTATAGATTTTTTTCCTGATCTTTCGTTATTCATTGACTCAGCAAAGATTCTTATGAAACAGAAAGGTGAAATATGTTTGTCAAACCCTGAGGTGTATCTTTTAAAAAGATTGTACAAAAGGTGCGTCCTCAGACAATGCATAATGATATGTCACAAGAATAATGGAGTAATGTGGATTTGATTTTTTGTGCTTTTTTCATCCCTCATAACGAGTAATTTTAAAATATCTTCCCTGAATGTAAATGGGGCGAGGGATGTAAGCAAAAGAGCGCAAGTTTATGAGTTAATGAAACTAAAAAATATAGATGTTATGTTTTTGCAAGAGACTCACAGCACAAAGGAAAATGAAGTTGAATGGATGAAGGAGTGGGAAGGAAAGATTGTTTTGAGTCATAAGACTGCTCTTAGTGCTGGGGTGGCTGTTTTGTTCTCAAAGACCTGCCTACCAATATCTTATGATGTTATTGAAGTAATACAAGGCCGTTTAATTAAGATAATAGCAAAGTTTGAAAATGTTACTATGGAATTGATAAATGTTTATGCTCCTGTAAAGTCAATGGAAAGAATGTTGTTTCTTGAAACTTTATGTGGTAGTTTGAAACAATGTCATATGGAACGTTTTCTAGTACTGGGTGGGGATTTTAACTGTACAAGCAATGATTTAGATATAAATCACATTGAACCTCATATGGCATCAAAAAACAAATTATTAAATATGATTAAAACTTTGCAACTTTGTGATGTATGGAGGAATTTTCATTGTAACGAAAGACAATATACATAGATGCCCATTTTTGAAAGAAAATGTTTTTCTTTCTTTTGGTTGGGGTGGAAATCTAAAAAGTCTTCTTTTACATCAATACAACAGTGGTGGGATATTGGGAAGGTGCAGATACAAAAACTCTGTAATCAGTACACTTTTAATGTTACTAGAGACATGGTTCAATCCATAAGAAGTCTAGAGATGGATATAGTGGAACTTCAGACTTTAAATGGAGCCACTGCAAATTCAAAACCAATGGCGGGCTTTAAAGGAAAAAAAAGCAACATTAGCAGATCTATTAGGTACAAGGTCTCAGGGGGCATTGGTTAGATCTAGATTTCAGAGTCTTTCTGAAATGGATGCCCCGTCAAAGTTCTTTTTCAGTTTGGAAAGGAAAAATGGCCAAAGAAAAAGTATTCAGTTTTTATGGTCAGAAGATGGAAAAGTTCTTACTGAGGTTTCTGACATTCGTAAAAGGGCTGACAGTTTTTATAAGGCGCTGTATACCCGCAGATTTGTGGATGGCCAGTTAATGGCTGAATTTGTGGCAGATCATCTTCCAAAAGTGAATGAGGATTCAAATGCAAAATTGGTATGCCCCTTAACAATAGAGGACGTTTTTAATGCTTTGCAGAGTATGAAAAATGGTAAAGCACCAGGATTAGATGGGCTGCCTGTTGAATTTTATAAGGCATATTGGCATTTGTTAGGAGAAGATCTACTTGCTGTTTTAAGTGATAGTTTGGATAAAGGACAACTGCCACTAAGTTGCAGAAGAGCGGTTTTAACTTTGCTCCCTAAGAAAGGTGATCTCAAAGAGATAAAAAACTGGAGACCAGTTTCTTTACTATGCACTGATTATAAGATGCTATCAAAAGCTTTGGCAAACAGACTGAAGGAGGTAATTGGACAGGTTATACATTTAGATCAATCTTATTGTGTACCTAATAGATCAATAGTGGATAATATATCCTTGATTCGGGATGTGTTGGAAGTCTCAAGACTCTTTGAAAAAAAATGTGGTCTAATTTCCTTAGATCAAGAGAAGGCGTTTGATCGGGTGGATCATCAGTTTTTATGGTATATTTTTGAAACTTTTGGTTTTCCACCTGCTTTCACTGCCTTTATTAAAGTGCTTTATGAGGATATTGAAAGTGTACTGAAAATCAATGGTGGTTTGAGTAGCCCTTTTAAAATACAAAGGGGGATTAGACAAGGATGCGCCTTGTCATGTATGCTTTATTCAATAGCAATAGAACCCATGCTAAATAAAATTAGGACTCATTTAGATGGTTTTAGATATGAGAGTACTTTTCCACCCATTAAACTATCAGCTTATGCAGATGATGTATTGGTTGTAACCAGTGGACAGGATGATATTGATAAACTGGTTGATATTGTTAATATTTATACAAAAATTTCATCTGCAAAAGTAAATTGGCCTAAAAGTTCAGCATATAGGGTTGGAAAATGGAATGAAGGAGAACTGGTTTTACCAGGTGAAATGGTTTGGTCACAAAGAGGTCTTAAATATCTTGGAGTTTTTTTGGGTGATGAAATAATAATGCAAATAAACTGGGAAAATGTTCTGGAAAATGTAGAAGGAAGATTAGCAAGGTGGAAATGGATTTTACCTAAAATGTTTTTTAGGGGGAGAGCTTTGATTATTAATAATCTAGTAATAATTTAGAGCCTCCGGTAGGGGTTCTTGGAAAAATACAGGTCAAGATGATACATTTCTTATGGGATAGATTACATTGGTCACCACGAAATGTTCTTTATCTTCCAAAGGAAGAAGGTGGACAAGGGGTTGTTGATCTTATAAGTAGGAAAGTAGCTTTTAGGCTACAGTGGAGGGTGGGGTTTTAGAAGAAATATTTTTTGGACAGATTGTAAGAGTTTTCATTTGAAGTCTATTTCTTCCTTTTATGAGAGTGTAAGAAGAGCATGGTGTATGGTACAGGTTAAAAGATCAATGTCATGTAAGTCTCTGTATTGGTTTTTGGAAGAACCTTTGATTAATGGTGCTCGACTGGAGTTTTGTGGACATACAACTTTATGGTTGATGCAAACGTAAACAAAAGCCAAAGTTGTTAAAATGAAGGACTTAATAGAAGTGGCTGGTATCGCGTTGGACAATGCTGATGCACTTGCGCAGAGACTTGGAATTAAATCAACAAGGACAGTCCATCTTTTGTTAAAGAAGTGGCGAGAACATTTGAGTGAAGAAGATTGGAACTTTGTGTCGAGTCAAGTGCTTCCTGATAAAACGGATCTTTTTCCTTGTATGGTGATCTCTAAAAGTGTAATTGAAAATGAAAATGTTTTAATGACCTCAGAGAATTTGAGAGACTTAACTTTTGATACAATGGGTGGAAAGAGCTTATATAAAGTTTGTGTGAAGGTGATAAATAAAGAGAAACTAAAACGAATGGATACACCATGGAGAGACCATTTAAGTGTTGATATTGAAGTTAAGCCTTTTTGGGGCTCTTGGGCTCTTCCACCATTGACTAAAAATGTGGGTGATCTTCAATGGCGAATTTTACATGGGATTGTTGCTGTAAATGCTTTTATCTCAGTGTTGAATCCAAATGTGCAAGATTGCTGTCCTTTTTGTGATCAAAGAGTAAAACATATTTCATTGTTTTATGCATTGTGAGAGATTAAGACCTTTGTTTACCTAAAATGTCTTTTAGGGGGAGAGCTTTGATTATTAATAATCTAGTAGCCTCCTCATTATGGCACAGGTTATCAGTTTTAGAGCCTTAGGTAGGGGTTCTTGGAAAAACACAGGTCAAGATGATACATTTCTTTTGGGATAGATTACATTGGTTAGCACAAAATATTCTTTATCTTCCAAAGGAAGAAGGTGGACAAGGGGTTGTTGATCTTATAAGTAGGAAAGTAGCTTTTAGGCTACAGTTTGTTCAAAAGTTTTTATATAGTCCAAATATATCATGGTTTGGACCAGCCTGTTGCCTTTTAAGTAAGGTTGGAGGGTGGGGTTTTAGAAGAAATATTTTTTGGACAGATTGTAAGAGTTTTCATTTGAAGTCTATTTCTTCCTTTTATGAGAGTGTAAGAAGAGCATGGTGTATGGTACAGGTTAAAAGATCAATGTCATGTAAGTCTCTGTATTGGTTTTTGGAAGAACCTTTGATTAATGGTGCTCGACTGGAGTTTTGTGGACATACAACTTTATGGTTGATGCAAACGTAAACAAAAGCCAAAGTTGTTAAAATGAAGGACTTAATAGAAGTGGCTGGTATCGCGTTGGACAATGCTGATGCACTTGCGCAGAGACTTGGAATTAAATCAACAAGGACAGTCCATCTTTTGTTAAAGAAGTGGCGAGAACATTTGAGTGAAGAAGATTGGAACTTTGTGTCGAGTCAAGCGCTTCCTGATAAAACAGATCTTTTTCCTTGTATGGTGATCTCTAAAAGTGTAATTGAAAATTGAATCCAAATGTGCAAGATTGCTGTCCTTTTTGTGATCAAAGAGAAAATTTATTTCATTGTTTTATGCATTGTGAGAGATTAAGACCTTTGTTTTCTTTATTGCAGATTATATTTACTAATGTTAATGAAATGTTTACAATGATTGTGTTTATTTTTGGTTTTAAATATTGCAAAAGGAAAAAGAGGAAAGGACGGTTGTTAAATTTTATTTTGGGTCAAGCCAAAATGGCAGTTTATATTAGTAGGAAATATAAAATTGCTCATGGCAGTAGTAAAAATGCTGAATTGTTGTTCAAGGGACTCATAAAAGCTAGAATAAAACATGATTTTAATTTCTACTCTCATATGAAGAAATTGGAAAAGTTTGAAGAGGTTTGGAGTGTAGAAAATGTTTTGTGCTGGATTGAAAATGATACATTGCAATTTGTTGAAGAATTTGAGTAACTCTATGTGATTTTGTAAAATTATACCAGAAGTTGTGTAGTTAATAAATATGTGGTTAAAAATCAAATCTCTCTCTCAAAAAAACATAGGCCTACTATTAAAAGCCATGCTTGCACAGGTTCTGCACAATCCTCTTCAATAATATCCTCTGCTTCTCAATCAGGCTCAAACTGATAAGCAATATTAAAGACGCCGTTGTTTACAATACAACCGGAGCACATGTGCTGAGGTGAGGGGCGGGACGTTTAGATGCACACTAGAGGAGGTTTAGCCAATCACAACACACTGGGCTAGCTAACCAATCAGATCCCTTCACCTATTTCTGAGGGCGGGACTTCATAAAAACAGGAAAAGATCAGCCCGTTTCTCAGAGAAGGGACAGAGCGGTGTGGAATAAAGGTAAATTAAGTGAAAAATAATGTTTTTTTTTTAAACGAAGCATTAACACATGTTAAACTGCACCCCATAAACACAATCAAGTCTGGAAAAAGACCAGTGAACCACCCCTTTAATTTAATTTAATTTAATTTAATAAATAATGTTGTAAACTAATTATACTTATGATCTAAAAAAATATATATTTTTGTAATATATATATATATATATATATATATATATTGTGTAGTTCTCAGTAAACAACACAGAAGGGGGAAATTTAGGACTTGAAATGTATGATTTTTCTTATGAAGATGATAAAGACAATTTCTTTAGAAAGGAAGGTAAATCATGGCATAAAAGAATAGCATTATGGTGACCAAACTAATATTGCCAGTATAATTAAAGTTCAGTATCCTTACCTTGTTTAACAGCTTAGCTTAACACTTAGCGTTTAACACCTCATGCTCATTCTCTCCATTTTAAGTGTCATCATGCACTGGCATGGAAACTTCCAGTCCAGTTCCCTACAGCAACAGGTCTGCAGGAAAAAGGTTTCCAATAAAACGTCCACGTAACTAAAGCCATCAGTATCAACTGTGAGCAGTGTTTCCATAAGACACTGCAACAAATGTGCTCCTTGACACTTTAACTCTCTGTGACAAATGGTGATATGAAAATAATAATAAGCTAAATAAATAAAAAAATACCTATCAAGATATCCCCACCTCTTTATCAATCTAAAGCTTTGTCTGACAATCGTTACAAGTACAGGTGTCTGGCAAATACAGCTGAATTTATACTCTTTCATCATGTTCCATTCTCATGCCTCAGTCCCATTTTTTAATGGGAAAGACCTGGGTTGACATGACCACACTACAATGCCTGGCTGCCCTCTGTTAAACTTCCATGGGCTTTGACCAAAAACCATCTCTGATTCTCATTACCTTGTTAAAACATCAAGGCCCAGCCAGGTAAAGGATCCCAACCTATCCAAAATAATTTGTGAGACATTTTGGAGGAGAATCACCCACAATGTTGAAGAAATGATACACGTAAGTCCAATGCAAATCAAAAAATTCTATATGCAAAAACTTCTATATTTCATTAAAAAAGAAAACACAAAGAAAAACATCTATTTGCTGAAGGGAACAGGTCTACCAAGTGAATCACAACATGAAAATGTCAGAACATGACTTTACACAGCACATTGGAAAGCACTGAAGATGACACCTGGCTTGCTCAATCTATTGTTTTGGCAGAAAGAAACTTTTCAAATTTATAAACAGTTCAAACATGTGAAAGCACTTTGACGTGGTCTTGCCTGCTTCTCTGTATACAGAGAATAATACATGTGGTGGGTGAAGATTTATTTGGGAATACCCTGTCCTAGTATGACCTCATTTAGGGATTGGACAACATGCCAATTAATGTCCCTCTGATTTATCCGGAATTAAAGAAAAATAAATGGCATGGTTAAATTTACGGAAAAACACTCAACTAAAGCATTTATTGTTTTAAGCAGAAAAAAATATATAATGCATTTTCATAAAAGATCTGGCATCATATATATATAAAAAACAGCCAACCAACAGGACGAATAAAAGATGTTATCTTAGAGTGCATTACATTTTCAGCAGTTCAAGGCAAGACCCTTCTCTCAACATCTGAGCCAAAGACAACATTCCTCAAACGACTTCTATATGCAGCCTCAGAAACATCAATACCTTGATGTAAGTATCAGATTTGTGCATTACTGAAACAAGATAAACCAACTTCGGATAAAAAGAGAACATAAACCTTGACTGAAATACACGTGTGTATGGTAAACACGGATCCCTATGAAATACAGAGGATTCCATTAAACACATACAGAGGCAACAGCTGTGAATTGGATTCATGTAAGCTGCTAGTGTTTTGAGCCTAAAGCTTTTCCACAATGTTTGCCATATGTCTCCTCTAAACTGATTTGCTGGTACTTAGACACATAGACATTACTGTTTCTCCCCTGCGGTGAACCAGGAAGCTGAATGTGTATAACTTAAACCAGAGGAAAGAGAGCAAGCATAAAGAGAGAGACAGAGACAGATAGGAGAAGAAATGAAGGAAGGAGGAAAGGATGGAGGGAATGAAGAAGGAAGAAGGAAGAAGGAAAGCAAGTCATTTTCTGAGACCCTTGGCCACACATATAGAACAAAGAAAACATTTGTCTTAGAGAATTAGAGAAAAGGATAGAAGGAAGGATGGAAGGAAGAAAGACAAAAAGAAAAGGTTTATATAAGAGAACTGGGGGAGTGATAAAAGTAAGGAAGGAAGGAAGTGAAGTGAAGTGAAGTGAAGTGAAGAGAGAGAGAGAGAGAGAGAGAGAGAGAGAAAGAAAGATAGAAAGAAAAGGACAGGAAGGGAAGGGAAGGGAAGGGATTTTCTGAGACCTTTGGTCACACATAGAGCAAAGAAAACATTTGTCTTATATAATTCTATTAGAGAAAAAGGAAAAAAGGAAGGAAGGAAAACAGAAAAAAGGAAAAGAAAAGGTTTATATTAGAGAATTGGATGAGTCAAATGGAAAGAAGGAAGGAAGGAAGGAAGGAAGGAAGGAAGGGAAGTGAAATGAAGTGAAGTGAAGTGAAGTGAAGTGAAGTGAAGTGAAGTGAAACCATACAAAAAGTGTCTCACACGGCTCCAGGGGGTGAACAAAGGCCTCCTGTAGCGAATCAATGCGTTTTTGTAAGAAAAATATCCATATTCAAAATGCATGTATCTTGCGCCAACAGTTGTACACGGAAGCAGTTCCGGGCGGATGACGTATGAGGTCGGCGTTGCGCATATGCCGCTCAGAAGTGACGAACACTGAAGCGCAGGGGAGAGATCAAAACAAAACAGCGGTCACTTATTAGAAGTACAAAACGAGGATTTGTAAAGAACAATGTCGGAGGATTTCGATATAAGCCGAGAGGAGACTGGTTTTCCTTTGCTAAAGTGAGGAAACTTTGCTTCCTTTGCTCCTGTTAACAAACGTTGGTTTTCACGAGACTCACCGGTGCATGCGCAACGCTGACCTCATTCGTCATCCTCCCGGAACTGCTTCCATTTACAACTGTTGGCGCAAGCTACATTAAAGTGATTATTACGTTTTGAATATGGATATTTTTCTTACAAAAACGCATCGATTCGCTGCGCAGACTCCAGTCCCAAATCAGTGCAATATGGCCACGCCCTGTTGGGACAATGGTGGCTTCACTTTTCTTCAATGAAAGAGATTGAAGGTGTGTCGTCCATCTTTTCTTACAGTCTATGATACAAGCACGTAGCGCGTGCGCGTGCTTCGGGTGTACACGCTCAGAAAAAGCACACGTCAGAACAGCGCACGAATGAAACGTTTAACCGGCAAGGCTTTAAAGCACATGCAAATAATGTACTTTTGTGACTGCGAATAAGTGCAGTGTCCCGTGAGAGTAACTCTACCGCTGAGTTAACTGATGTGAATGTATGTCGCCTGTACAGTATATTGAGACGGAAACACCAGAACTGCAGCTGACAGAATGTACGCTGTAGTATGATATTACGATATTTCTTCAAAAGCAGATCGTGGAGACATTTTTTTCGTCCATGATCAAAAATTGTCATATCGCGCACCCCTAGCTCAAACCACCTTAATTTCTGTTAAATCTGTAGATCAGCAACTGTACATCATACAATCATCTGCCTGGATAGAAACCTTAAGGCCCTCGAGTTCCTGTAACAGGTGGAGACAACATGTTTTTATGAATTTGTACTATAATGTGATCCTCTTGGTGTTCATAGGATATTATGTCTAGCAATTTGCACAGGTGCAAAGTGATCACACACAGTGGAGTCCCAAGGGAAATTTGGAATTCAAAATCTAATTAAAACTTGGAAATAAATAGATTGTTTTAGGAGGTTTGCGGTCAGTAAGATAAAAAATAAAGAAAAAAGTAATTTAAAGGGTTAGTTCACCCAAACGGAGGTTTTACGGGTTTGGATTGGAACGACATGAGGGTGAGTAGTTAATGACAGAATTGTCATTTTTGGGTGAACTATCCCTTTAATGCTTTTCTTTTGCAAGGATGCATTAAACTGATCATCAGTGACAGAACGTATATTTCTAATGTTACAAAGAATATCTATTTAAAATAAATGCTATTCTTTTGAAATTTCTGTTCAATAAGAATAATAAGAAGACATCTTAAGCACCAATTCAGCATATTAGAATGATTTGTGAAGAATCGTGTGACACTGAAGACTGGAGTAATGGAATAAACATTCTCAGACACACACATACAGTAAAGGTGCAAATGTAAAAGCACCCACCCAAACGAAAACAGCTCATAACACAGAGTTAAATGCCTGTCCAAAATATGTGCACGCACAGACACCCAGATTTGTGGGAGTATGAGTGAATCAGTGCGATCAGTGCCAGCTTCCACAGTGCACCTGCTCAGGCTCCAGAACCTGACCCCGCTCACAGACACAGAGTGAGATCATCCTCCAGGATCCGTGCTACGGAAACATTCCTTAGGAGTGAAACTGTGTCTTCCACCTATTCGGGAAAAACATTGCCTTCATTTTCTTTTTCAGAAGCTCTTGTTTTGACTGCTGCTTG
>NW_015506478.1:8667-13249 GCF_001515645.1 Sinocyclocheilus grahami | reverse complement strand
GATTGGAAGATCGCGTCGTGGGGTGGACCAAAGGTCAGCCTGCTTGAAATGGACACAATGCTCTTGCTCGGGGCTCGCTCTTTCACTCAAAAGAACTTTGGCTTTCACCTTGGTGAGCGCGACAAAGCGCCCCCACGCCGTAACATCGCACAAGCGAGACCATCTAAGAACTCAAACACTTCAGTTGAAGCTTCGTAACTCTGCAGAACGCGAAGTCTTGCAAACTCAGGCTTTTAGCAGGACTGCTGAAGCCTCTTCCGTAGCCCGGCAACCAACCAGCAGAACGAGGGCTTTCCCAAAAGGACGTCATTCAAACGTCATTCCGACGTCACCGCAACAGCCAATCAGCGAAGGAATTTCCCTGAAGGAATTTCCCTGCAGCAGCCATCCAGTAGCCATGAGAAACGACTCAGCTTTCAGCTGTCAACCCAGCGTTCTGAGTTCTGCAAGTAAACGAACAAAATCTTATCTCTGCTGAACTGGTGAAAGAGCTAATTTAAGCATTAAACATAAGCTAAAATCCTCTGCTTTGTGAATTCTCTCAGGCGAATTTAAACCACTCGTGGAAACGAGTGTTAGAACCTTGAAAACTACATGCAACTCCGTTAACTCATTCCTTCAATTTTCTGAGCTGTACATGTGTGTGTGTGTGTATATTTGTGTGTTTTAGCTTAGTTTTGATGTAACCTAGAATAGCCAAATAAATTCATGTTTCATTTATAGAAAATCATTGTTTGGTGTCATATAGATTCAAGGTTAAACCCTTTTGCCAAAAAGATCCTTGCTGCCTAGCTCGTAGCTTACTTATAATAACCTCTCTTAGAGCTTACAAATCATAATTGTGTTAACCCGTGGCCAGGGAGAATACAGATACCTAGTCAATTTGTTAAAATATACAGAGGTCACGGCTCGCTGGACGACCCTTGATTTAAAGTGTAACATAACAAATTTGAAATCGGTTTAATCAGGTGGACTTCGAATTTTCAGATCCGAGTCCTATCAAAACCTGAATGAATTAATAATAATTAATTCCCTACAATTACAAATGAGTTAAAATTCATTACACCAGTAAACACTTTAAAATCCAAATCAAGTCAGATTTTACAGGAATAGTTCACCCACAATGAAAATTCTGTTATTATTTGCTTAACCTCAGACAAAAGTGAAATCAGCCACAAGGTAAGATGAGCCACATCTAGTTTCTAGGCAACCATACACAAAATAAAGCACTGGACATCATTTTCAGGAAGAGACATTGTATATGTGGTGAAGGAAATCGTACGGCAAATGTGGTTATGTCATTTATGTGCAAAAATTAGATTTTTCCCTTTCCAAGTGAATTCCGTGCATGTCCACAGTTACAATGATTTACAGAAAACTGATGTAGGAGCATTTTTAGGCACTTATGAATTCAGTTTTCGCTCTCTACTAAAAATTAAACAGTTGGGAAATTACAAAAAAGCATCATAAGAAAAATCCTTAACGACTGTATTCCCAGCCTTCTGTAGTCATATGAGAAACAGATGACAATTCAAGCTGTTGTTCACTGATAATCTTGCTTTACAGTCAAGAACCAAATCAGTGAGTTGAACCTGAGAACCAGGTCAATCAGATTCATTAACAAATCATTCTTTTGAACTGATTCTTTTCAGTGAGCTGACTGATCCAGTTCATAAATCAAACTGCAAGGGAAGATTATCTGTGAATAATGATAGATATTTGACAGGGAAGATTATGAACTGGCTTTGGAAAAGTCCTAAAGATGTTTCAGAATTGTGTTCCTAGTGTGTTCCACAGGAAACAAATAACATTTGAAAACAACATTTAGATTTATTTTTATCCAAAAATTACTGTCATCATTCAATCACCTTCATGTCATTCCAAACCTGTATTTCTTTCCTTCTTCTATCTTCTATGAAACACAAAAGAGGATATTTTGAAGAATGTTGGTAACCCAACATTCACTGGGACACTGGGACATTTCTCAAAATATCTTCTTTTAAGTTTCACTGAAAATAGTAAGTAATATAGGTTTGGAATGACAAGAGGGTGAGTAAATGATGACATAATTTTCATTTCTTGGAGAACTTTCCTTTTGAGTCAGGCAAATTAAATGGTCATTTGTTAACAAGGACGTGCATGCTTTGTGAGCTATTAGCACAGACATGTCAAACAAATCCTGGTAAAACATAAACAGGGAATTGTAATGACTTGCAACGTGAGTAGCAAGTTACAGCCTCTTGTTTTTGTGCAGCAAATGAAGGACAGCCTTGTATGAGTTAAGAAAATCCCTCATATGTTTCCTGAAAATCGGATTAGGTTTTATAATCAGTTTTCTGAAAGCCTGTGGAGTACATTCTGAACCTTCCAGAAAAGGCTGAAAAGTTGCTGATTCTGGCCACCTTTAAATCGGAGGCTTGTAAAGAACAAGATGTTACCTTTGCGGATAAAGAGGAAAATAAAAAGAAACACCCATACATATCTGGCTTGGAGTAAGACATCTACGATAATCTCCTCATCAATCTCATTTTCACAATTCCACATTTGGACTTGATATAACATGATGTTCTTTTCAGCTTTAACAGCCACGACGTGTCTGAAGTCTAACTTGGACAGGGCAACAACAGAGGTGGAGGAGGACAGGCAATGGGCATGGCTTTAAAGTGAAAGAGGGGAATGGATGAAGATAGAGGAACATATAAAAGGGAAGCCAAAGGCTGTCACGGTGCAAACACAGTTTGGGACTCCGCACTATATTTGGTAAAAGAACCACTAAAGTGGGAGGACATGTGTTCTGCATCAGTCTCTTTTATAGAGCTAATGATACAGGTGTAAGCCTGAAATCATTTACATATAAACAAGGGCGTAGCAACCATTATAACAGGGGGGAAATTATCATTATATTTCAGGAGTTTCATTTTGCTTGGCTGCAGTTCCAGAGTAGCCTGTCACATAAATAAAATGACTTCAAGACCAAACAGAAGCATTATCCAAAAGATTGCATTGTCAAAGCACACGCAGCCGAGTTTTCAATTATCTCTCTCTTTCACTTTCTCTATCTCTCTCCCCCACTAATATACATGTATAACACAATATTTAAAATTTAAGACGGTGTGATTTAAAAAATGTTTTTAAGAGACTTTTAAAAATAACATTTACAAAAAAATCTTTTAAAGGGGGCATATGATGCGATTTAAATTTTTCCTTTCTCTTTGGAGTGTTACAAGCTCTTGGTGCATAAAGAAGATCTGTAAAGTTGCAAAGACTAAAGTCTCAAATCCATAGCGATATTCTATATAAAAGTTAAGAGTCAACCTCGCCTACCTAAAAAAGCTCGTTCTAACACGCCCCCACATGTCTACGTCACGATGTGGGAAGATTTGCATAACGCCGCCCAAATGTTCACGCAAAGAAAGAAGGCGTAACTTTTATTCTCGCTGCAGTATTGTTGTTGCCGCCGCTGCCATGTCGTGAAGGCACTGTGTGTTTCATTGTGAAAGCGAAACTACTTTGTTTGGCCTTTCAAAAGAGGATGATATCCGCTTCGTCATGCCTGGGGGTGATCCGTGCTGGTCTCTGAGGAAATACATCATATTCGCGCTGTGGATCGCCGGATCGGCTTTCACCGTGAACGAAGCGGAGTCCAGCCCAGGGTCGTCACCAGTGTTGGGCAAGTTACTTCCAAAATGTAATACATTATATATTACTTATTACTGCCTTTTGAAAGTAATTAGTTACATTACAATATTACTGTCTCTGAATTGTAATGTGTTACACTACTTTTGAGTTACTTTCACTTTCAAGCACAAATCACAATTACATTGCAGAGGCGGATTTAACCATTAGGCAGGGCCCCCTAAAATGCTTTTTATATGCGAGATGCGCGTTCAGTGCGGACGCACAAGTGGTTGCTGTGGTGTTCATTACCACGACAACCGTCTGTGCGTCCGCGTTGAACGTGCTTCTTAGCAAAAGTAGGGCGATGTAGAAAATGGGGACGGAATCTATTCATAAAAACGGAATTTACTGTGCAACGCGGAATGTGACGGAATGAACGGCGCAGACGCGAGTTTCGTTTGCGCAACGCTCGCGGTTGTCGTCTGTAGTAGCTAAATAGTATTTTTGCCATTTATGATTCACATACACTAGTCCATATCGCGGTTTGATTAAAGTGTACTGAATTGCATTTGATTTATTCATTCAATATTTGACGAATTCCGTGACATTGCTCTTTACACAGTAAACTTCTGTTGTGTAGCATTTAGAATGTACAAAAATGTAAGGGTTTGTTTAATTTTCATTGGAATGAAAGATAGATTAATGTTTTCGCCTTCATTTGATTACCAGAAAAATGAAAATACACAACACAAAATTTCTAAAAAATAAGTAAATAAAATAAAAATTTCATAGGGCCCTATTATTGTATACAAATTAATAAATTAAGTTGTTTTTATGAATTCAATTAATTAGATATGTTTTTGATTAAACCATTAAAATGGAATACAGAAAAAAAAAGAAAAGAAAGGGCAGAATTTGGGCCCTAAGAATGTAATTTTTGTTAAACATTTAATAGGCCTAAATT
>NW_015506478.1:2266-8062 GCF_001515645.1 Sinocyclocheilus grahami | reverse complement strand
GTTGAATTTAAATGTGCAATTAAAATAAATAAAAATAAATGTATATTTTAAAGTTTAGAGTTAGACAGCCTTGCGTTGTGTAGACAATTGCATCGTGAAAATTACCCCAACGCACCACCTAGTGTCCAACCTACTCTAATACTATTATAACCTGTTTAAATGTGAACAAGAGATTTACAACATTAACGAAATCCTTTATTTATAACATGTAAATGAAAAATCTAAAAGATTAGACACAACTATGGGACACGGTTGTGCAGCAGCGAGCAACAGTGAAAGGAACCTCAAGGTTGTAAATGTGTGAAATTGTATAGGGCCCCATTCCTGTATTTTGCCTGGGGCCCCCACATCACTAAATCCACCCCTGCATTCAGAAATAATAGCGGTAAATAAAGCGGAATGTTATAGGCCCTAATGAACAAGCATTAAACACAATAGCAAGTCTATAGGCTATTTAATTCTCCTCACTCCACAACAAATCCTTTAAATTTAACTGTAGTCTATTCAGAATAAAACAAGAATGAAAAATATAAATAGCTAAATAAGCCAAAACAAATTAATTTAAAGCGAAATTGAAAGCAAACGCCTTTGTTCTCACACAGTCTACCTCTATCATTCGGCACGAATCCATGTTTCTATATTCGCGATGTATTTGAATGCTAAATTATTATTTACTAAACCATGCTTTTTTACTTAACGCACTTTCCGCAAAAAAACCCACACTCTTCACATGAACAAATATGTGCTTGGCTCGAGCTCAGGCTGAACGACACGGATTGTACAGACAATTTTAATTACCAGTGTATCTATATTTGGTTGATTTTATTTTATTCTGATAATGAACGGCTGCAACGTTTGCAATGCTGTATGTGTGTGCGTGAGGCGCCGGCGCGATCGAACAGTGGAAACATAAAATAATCCGTAATTTTTGGTCATACAGATCCTTCGAAACTGCAATGTGTTTACTTTTATTTTAGGATGCGCTTGTCATCTCGGGTTCCTTTCCGTGAACTTTTGCAAAGCACCGCGCCACAAAAATGAACCAAAAACTCTGCAGCATATTTTTTATTTCGTTTTGTTAATCTGCTAATTATTTAAGTCAATATATATTTCGCGTATTAATTCCTTTTATATGTAGACTATGATTTAATAAAAACAGATTGATATTTTTAGTTAAACTTAATTTGTTGCTCGTCCGCCGCATTCTTTCTCTTCTCCGACCCCACAGTATGCCCATCTCACAAATGTAAAATCCGTCTCAGTCATCTCAACCACCGAATTACAGCAACAGGAAATAGACAAAGTATTTTCCCCAAGGAATTTATTATCTGGTGCTGTTTTGCGGTGTTGGTAAATAAATTCACCACTTAATTTTGAGTTAAAATATGTTGTTGTAACTTTTAACTTGTAACGAGTAATAATATTACCCAAATTTGATTAGTAATGTGTTATATTACTGCGTTACAGCAAAAGGTAATATACTACTGTAATATCATTACTTTTGTAATGTGTTACTCTCAACACTGGTCGTCACATGTGGTTGCCGCAAGCCCGCCGGATGCTCCTTCGTTGAATCCGCCAGCTGCGCCGTTCTCAAGCCCACCTGCCTCCGCTCACTCAAGCCAGCCTCCGCTCACCCTAGGCCTTCGGCCTCCGCTCACTCTAGCCCGCCGTGTGTTTCGTTGTGAAAGCGAAACTACTTTGTTTGGCCTTCCAAAAGAGGACACTACTAGAAATCTAGAATAGTTTTAATTCGTTACTGTACTTAAGTACATTTTTCAAGTATCTGTACTTTACTGGAGTATTTTGAGTAAGTTTTACTTTTACTTCACTACATTCCAAAGCATAAGATCGTACTTTTTACTTCACTACATTAACTTTTTACTCCACTTTATATAAAATATATCGTTACTCCTTATAATATATCACGTGCTCTGACACGCAGAAGCGGTGCCTGATTCAAGAACGAACTGTCTCTTTTCAATGAACCTTTTAAATCGGTTCGCAAATCGCACCAAACGATTCATTCACGAATTAAAATTAACTGATTGCAGCTGTTCTCGAGTCGACAACTCACTGATTCAAATTAACCGTTTAGTGCGAGTCTCCAGTGAACCGAACTCACAAATAAGAACTGGGAGATCTTGTGAGCGCGCACGCGACTGATGCTGCTAAAAGCAAGTTACTAATGTCGAATTTTAGGATTAATTATTGTAACTGAAAATCATATTTAGGTCAAAACTGTCAGTTGTATGTGAACTAAATCTGCTGTAAAGGGTGATCTATTTAAGCCCACTGAAATGCTTGAATGCAGACACATTAACATCAGCGACAACTCACTGATTCAAATTAACCGTTTAGTGCGAGTCTCCAGTGAACCGAACTCACAAATAAGAACTGGGAGATCTTGTGAGCGCGCGCGCGACTGATGCTGCTAAAAGCAAGTTACTAATGTCGAATTTTAGGATTAATTATTGTAACTGAAAATCATATTTAGGTCAAAACTGTCAGTTGTATGTGAACTAAATCTGCTGTAAAGGGTGATCTATTTAAGCCCACTGAAATGCTTGAATGCAGACACATTAACATCAGTGTCTCTGTTTTAGTTTAAAAAAACGAAACATTAAAATAACACAGATTAAAATAACTCATGCACGTTCATATTTCCTGCTGCCATAACGTTAACAGTTTTATTAAAATGCTACGCATTTAGCCCTATGTGACGTCTGTTTTTATAGGCTATTGTTTATCAACAGTATACATTTTTATTTTGTTTGGATTAACTAGCCAAGTAGACAGATATGAATGTTTATTCATCATAACCATACTGAAAATAAGTAAATATTGTTAGCTGATGCTAACTGTCTAGCTAACAAGCTTGCTGCTGCTAAGGTGAGGTAATTTTTAGACATAAAGTCCAAATACTTTTATAGATTACATCTGAGGGAAAATAAAGGATGTGATGTTCAGATCATGTTAACTACAGTAATTATCAAAGTGGGAAGTGATGCCCTCTGGGGGCATTTGGCCAGGGGTGTTTTTATACCACAGACAAGGTTTGAGAAGAAAAAAATCATTATGAAAATAATTATATTTTCCTTAAAATGTTCTTCCTAACTTCAGGCCTTATTCTCATGTCATATATAACTGTGATGTTCTGCAAAACAACAAGCTGTAAAACTTTTTTTTTCTTACTAGTGAAAATCAGATTTTCTCTCAGGTACTTCGCAGTGTAAGCTTCACAGTGAACATTACTACATCACTCTCGTCAACGTAGTCCATATCAACAACAAAACTATATCTTGACTCCATATAGTGGTTATTTGGGGAAAATCCCAGGTATTTTGAGCAGTATGATTATAAAAAATATGTGCTAATATAAAATTAAATTAAGTAGCCTATATAAAATTGCTAAATAAATCTATCTATCAGTACTTTTTTACTTAAGTACATATCTGACTCACAGACTGCAAGTACGTTTTTTATATTTAAAGAATTTGCCACTGATGATTCAAATGCGAGTTTTGAGCAGTGTAGAGTAGCGCTTGTTGTTTGTAATTTCTCCGATCACAAATGCAGAAATGGTTTTATGTTTACGCGGCGTGATGCAACGCAACGCGTAAAAAGACAGTATAAATCATTATAATCCGTAATTATGTCCCCACTGGATGCAACAAATGCCTCGTTTATAATGGGCATCACAAAATGGTAATGGGCGTAAAATTTCTGTCACATGCTTGAGGTATTCAGCCAAACACAACGCACTGGATAGCTGGCCAATCAGAGCACACCTCGCTTTTCAGACCGATGAGCTTTGTAAAAATCGACGCGTTTCAGAAAGGCGGGGCATAGAGGAAAAACAATAATGTATAGTATGTGGAATATAACGTTTTTTGAACCTTAAACCACATAAACACATTTCATTACACCAAATACACACAATTATGTTCTTTTTAGCAACGTCATATGACCCCTTTAAGCTCACCAAGGATTTATTTGATTAAAATATACAGTAAAATAATAATATTGTGAAATATGAATTTAGTTTAAAATTATTTTAGGATGTAATTTATTCCTGTAATGGCAAATTTGAATTTTAAGCAGCCATTATTCCAGTCTTTAGTGTCACATGAAATTTCAGAAAAATGTATTATTATGATCAGTACAGATAGTGGGGCATAATATTATTTTGGAAACTTTAGATACTTTTTTCAGTATTTTATGATGAACCGAATGTTTTTTCTTTTTTTTTTCTTTGTAACACTGTAAACGTAACATTGACATGTTTCATCAATTTAATTTATAGAATTCATTTATTTCATTCAAAAAAGAGAGAAAAAAAACCTTACTAAAAACCCAACCCTTTGAACAACAATATATATGCTTTTTGTACTACATACATAGGCATAGTTTATTTATTTATAGGGATGTAACGATATCAAAATCTCTCAATACGATAATTATTGCAATATTAAAAAAAAAAAAAAAAAAGACAAATGAAGAGTTGGGGGAAAAAAAAATTACATTTTAACGTTGAATTATTCTATCTAATGCACATTGAGAGTTCAAAATTAAGAGCTCAAACCCATGTTCTTAACTAAGAAAACTTCAAGTCAGAAAGTCAAAAAACGTCAAAAGTCAGAAAAAAATTCAGTGAATTGAATTGTACCTAAACTGAACTCTTTTTATTTGTGATATACGGTCTTTGTCTAAATTACATTCACATTAGTGTTTTAGGAAAATAAACTAATTAGAATATAATAATAATAATAATAAATATAGCTGCAAGCAGCGATGGCGGGCCCAAGCCGTCAGTGCAAACGCCACCCCGATAAATTACATTTTAACGTTGAATTATTCTATCTAATGCACATTGAGAGTTCAAAATTAAGAGCTCAAACCCATGTTCTTAACTAAGAAAACTTCAAGTCAGAAAGTCAAAAAACGTCAAAAGTCAGAAAAAAATTCAGTGAATTGAATTGTACCTAAACTTAACTCTTTTTATTTGTGATATACGGTCTTTGTCTAAATTACATTCACATTAGTGTTTTAGGAAAACAAACTAATTAGAATATAATAATAATAATAATAAATATAGCTGCAAGCAGCGATGGCGGGCCCAAGCCGTCAGTGCAAACGCCACCCCGATGGCATCAGGAGAATGGTGCACAGTGGGCACATGCATTTACAGTAACCCTCTGGCAGTCTGGTTTTAAGGGATACGGCAATTAAAGAGTTAATCCGAACCATATAGACACATACACACAACTTTGGTAACACTTTCAATAAATATGTTAATTAAAATGAACAATAATTATGTAGCATTTACTAATGCGAGTCTCTCTCTCTCTCTCTCTCACACACACACACACACACACACATACACAAAGGTTTGTTTTTGTGAAAAGTGGGGACATCCCATAGGCGTAATGGTTTTTATACTGTACAAACTGTATGTGCTATTGCCCTACACCAACCCTACCCCTAAACCTACCCCTTACAGGAAACTGTGTGCCATTTCAGATTTTCAATACACTCCATTCTGTGTGATTTATAAGGGTTTTGAAAAGTGGGGACATTGGGGTAATGTCCCTAAAAGTCACCTTCTCCTTGTAATACCTATGTCATACCTTTGTCATTATACAAATGCATGTCCTCATTTGTCACACACACACACACACACACACACACACACACACACACACACAAAGAGAACAATATTTAAAACTTTTGTAATACTTTTCAATAAGATTTTAGTTTTTAACATTATATAAGTTAACATGAACAATATTTATA
>NW_015506478.1:0-1414 GCF_001515645.1 Sinocyclocheilus grahami | reverse complement strand
AGAGTTTTAATTTTTTGTGGCCTCTGAGCATGATGCATTTTTTAAGCTAAGCAAGTTTCCTCAGAATGACTTGTTCTCTAGAAGTAAAAAGATTTGAAGAGTTTGGAAAATGCACTTTAATAATATAAGACAATTACTGTTTCCTTTTTTACTGATATTTTAATAAATCACCACAGCAAAACTGTTCAAGCTATCCAAAATCCATCCGCAATTTAAGTTCCTCAATGTTTTGGCATCATGTAGGAAAAGTTTGGTGTGTACAGTATATTTCTCCTCTGAGGAGTATGCATTAATTCACAGTCATATTTTTCCAAAAATCCACATTCAAATCAAAATAGCCGACTTCCTGTTGGTCGTAGCTAATTATTGTAAATTAGAAAGTTGTCCGGCTAGATGAGAACAATATATGTACCACATTTGGTGGCTGTAGCTAAAACTAACCCCCCAAGTTTGGTCAAAAGGTGGCGCTATAGAGTGCCTCTTCCACACCCTTTTATGAACTTTTCGCAGTGTCTATATATCATTAATACTTATATGTGTGTTGAGTTTCATGAAATTCTAAGAATGCTATCTGAATCAAAATCACCAGAAAGGAATATTCAAGTTTGACAGGTTGCCATAGCAACAACATTTTAGATATCAATATCCCCTTAACAGTTTTACATCGGCCGTGTTTTGACATTAATCTGATGAAGTTTGAAGCAAATCAAGTAAAAATAAGATGCTGAATTTAAAGCATTTTGAAAATGACACACTTCCTGCCACCAGTTGGTGGCGCTATATCTTTGACTCCTAATAGTCACATCAATGCGATCGGCATCATACATCAAAACAAATTCCTGCAGTTTGATCAAAATCAGACAATGTATGTGGATGCTATTAGACACTTCCTGTTTCTTATTTCTCGCCATAACTTCACCACCTCGCCACGGACAAACCATTTGAGATATCAAAAATCCCTTGGCAATTTAGCATCCCCAATGTCTTGAGATCATGTTCACCGAGTTTGGTGGCAATCGATTGGAAATCCTCAGAGGAGTATATCAAATTCCAGAGCATGCATTTTTTACACAGCCCTGAATAGCCAACTTCCTGTTGGGCAGAGCACTGACAGTCAGCATGAAAGTTGTTCGGCCTGATGAGACATATATGTGTATGAATTTTGGTGAGCATATCTTGAGATCATGTTCAACGAGTTTGGTGGCAAAACTCGTTGAACACCCTCGTTGAATGCCACGCCCCCCCCCGGTAACCCCCCCATCTGAAACTCAGACCAGCCCTGATGGCCGCAGATTCCAACATGTGTGCACTGTTTCAAGAGTTTTCGAGTATGTTAAGGGCCCCAAAACCCCTAAAAACCTTGAAAGAGAAATAATAATAAATATAGCTGCAAGCAGCGATGGCGGGCCCAAGC
>NW_015506477.1:267283-271653 GCF_001515645.1 Sinocyclocheilus grahami | reverse complement strand
ATTGAATTCAGATATGCAACCATCCAATCAATAACTGATGGTTAGAACCAAGTCCCCGCCCTACTTTTTTTTGATAACTTTAATAACCTCACCAACCTTACAGTCAACAAATATCATTAAGTAAAAACATGAGCTTATCACCAGTGAACAAATACACAGCAGTGATGATAAAAACAACAACATAAAACTAAAGTCAGCAAACAGGAAAACAATAATCTGATCGAAAATATCTGTACGTTCATTCTGCAGTGCATGCTGGGAGCTCACATTCAGGACAATATTGAAACTATTTGTTAAGACATCTCACTTAGGCTATTTGGGACAACATTTGTGGGAATGTTATTTGTTAACATTTGTTTTTATGTAATTCTCATTCTCGTTTCTGCGACTCACTAATCCCTGTTTGCTGGGTAAAGTCTAATTGCTTTTGTACAGTGTGTGCTGTTGTTGAATCTGGGGTCCCATTAGTCTTGAGAGACAAAAGTGGCAGAAAGTTGAAAGCACATCTCTATGAAGTTGAGGGCCTCATATTAGCATGAGCGCTAATTTGTGCTTTCATGAGCAGCAGCAGAAGAACTGAGAAACCGGCTCCTGAGGGACCTGCAGCTGAGGTGGAGGAAAAACATTTCATTATTCATCACCGCTACTGGCACTGTTCGCTTTCTTTCTTTCTTTCTTTCTTTCTTTCTTTCTTTCTTTCACTCATTTGTTCCTCTTGTTCTTTCTTTCTTTTTTCACTCATTTGTTCCTTTTGTTCTTTCATCTTTTGTTCCTTTTGTTCGTTCTTTCTTTTTCACTCACTCATTTGTTCCTTTTGTTCGTTATTTCTTTCACTCATTTGTTCCTTTTATTCTTTTTCTTTCTTTTGTTCATTCCGTTTAGTTCACTCATTCTTTTCTTTCTTTCTTTCTTTTTAAATTTTCTTTTTTTGCTCATTCTTTTTAGTTCTATTTCGTTCGTTCGCTCGTTTTTCTTTTTCTTTTGCACATTTATTTATTCATTATTTTTGTTCCTCTTTCTTTCTTTTCTTCACTTTTTTCGCTCATTCATTTGTTTATTCTATTTCGTTTGCTAATTTCTTTGTTTTTCTTTTGCACATGCGTTTGTTCATTATTTTTATTCACTTATTCTTTTCTTTCTTTCTTTGGTCATTCAGTTGTTTATTCTCTTTCATTAGTTAATTTCTTTCTTTTTCTTTTGCACATTTATTTGTTCATTCTGTTTTATTCACTCGTTTTTCTTTCACTCATTCTTTACCCCTTATCTTTCGTTCTTTCTTTTTATTTTTGTTCTATCATTTGATCTTTCTTTTATTCACTCATTCATTTGTTCATTCTTTGTTTTGTTCGCTCATTTCTTTCTTTCTTTCTTTCTTTCTTTCTTTCTTTCTTTCTTTCTTTCTTTCTTTCTTTCTTTCTTTCTTTCTTTCTTTCTTTCTTTCTTTCTTTCTTTCCATCCATCCAGCCTTCCATTCTAGTATCAGGAACTTTAAACATACTGCCATCTGTATTGAATAGTATATAATAATTTGTCAAATCCCGGTGGGATATTTTTAGCATGCGCAGTAGCTGACATACTGATGTGTTTAAGAAGTTTGGATCAGATAGTGTGTGCTGTACCATAGACTGAACACAGCATTCTTCAGATATGTGTCATATTAATCATCGGCGTTACTCACTCTCAACATCTGTGGCTTCTGAACAATAGCTGCAGGGTGTTTTTTCCATCTCTTATTTGTTAGTTTCACAAAACTCTCATATGATTTTAAACCCTCATAAGATTTTAACCAAGTCTCTGCTGAAGCTTCAGTATTGGGTGTTATTTTGGTCTATGGTCTCTTTTGGAGATGATATGTGTGAAGTTGTGCTCATATATGAGATAAAGGGGTCGGTTTGTCTTTTCTGCATGAAAGGGCTTGTAGGAGCACCGCAGCAATGCAATGAAGGAGAAGACTGGAGGTGGTGTAAAATGGGTTCAGGGAACCTTACGTGTCCTAACCTGGAAAAACCTTTAAAAGTAATTTGTCTGCCCACACTGACTGCAAAAAGTTGATGTTTAATGTAAAGTTATGAGGAACATAACCTTAATCGTATGTTGACATCACACACAATGGGTCTTTTCTTCTTTATTTTAGGTTGAACTTTGTTACTCAAACAATCCTGAAATTTTTTTTAACATGATGATAATATGAAATGTTCTTTAAACACCAAATTAGCATATTAGAATGGTTTCTGAAGGATCATGTGACACTGAAGACTGGAGTAATGCTGCTGAAAATTCAGCTTTGCCATTACAGGAATAAATTACATTTTAAAATACATTAAAATAATAAAATAATTTTAAATTGTAATAATGTGTAACAAAATCACAGTTTTTACTGTAATTTGATCAAATAAATGCAGCCACGGTGCGCATAAGAGACTTTTCAAAAACATTACAAATCTTGTTGACCCCAAAATTTTGAACAGTAGTGTGTCATATATCCTGTTTAAATATATATATAAATATATAAATATAAATATGTTCAATTAATTAGTTCATGATTTAAAACTTTTGAAATTTGAATCATATAGTAACTGGTGAAGAAGTAATGTCCTTTGGATGATTTCATCAATTTGTTCACTGTATGGTGTGCACTCTGTTTAGACCCTGATTCTCCTATATTTTAGTTGTTTTTTGGTAAAATGAGGCTGACACAAGTGCACTGTAAAATGCATGAATGTCTCACCCATCATTAAACTCAGAGGGATTTTATGGTGATGTTGTTGAGTTACACTTATGGACTGGAAAGGAATTCCTCTGAACTGATCCTTTAAACTGTTAAATAAATACTGAGCAACTTGAATTGGAGCATCATTGAACCTGTCTACGCTGACACCGAATGACAGTATTGTGCAAAGCTAGCTGCTAGTGAAAACAGGGACAACAGTTACCTCTCTAAGACAAGTACGTCTAATTTTGGTATTCTCTTCCTGTGATATATTTTTAATACAAATTATATATTTATCTACCGCAGACAGAAGTGCTTTGTTGGGATTTGCGCGGCTCCGCCAGATTCAGTTTCAGACCCTGGAAACAATCTTGAGACTACAAGGAAAAGTCAGCTTAATCTGCTTATTAGCTGCACTGACATATTTTAATAGCCATTCCTAGAACTGAGCGTGAGGATGTTCAAAGGTTTGCCAACTACATGACCACATATTGTCCCATAGATTAGTAACTGCTAAGCATACTTGTCATCACAGATTTGAGAAATGATAATCCTGTAATTCAGCTCTTTCACTTACAATAGCAATCCCTTCAATATATCATATCTCTAGATCGGTCTCGAACATCACACTATTTATTACATTTAGGACCAGGACTTATGTATGTATGGAGAAGATGCAGCTTTATTAGGACTAATCCACATTGGTTGAGTTCAATCCTTTTAAATTATGTTAAGAAATGTTATTTTATTTATTCTTCAGTCGTCTGTTCCCTCAAACACATGCATATTTTAGGAGCTGGAGTGACTGTGAAAGCAGAGATCTGTCTTCTAATTGGGCAGTGAGCTCTAGCTGTGCCATCAGGCTGATCACAGTGTTGTACTCAATTGAACTCAATTAAAAATTAGATGCATATTTGTCATATTCTGTTTGTAAAAATGAACGAATGCCTTTTTTGATACATTGATTCAGTATGGCTCATCATGACATAAAATACACCATATTTTTCATGTTTACAGTTTATTACTATTCTTTCTTAAATCGGAACAGCTGCTGTTTTGCCAAATGTTTTGTGAATATAAGCAATAAACCATTCAGTTTAGGGTTCTTGGTAGCTTTTAACATTTTACTGGAGATTTTTGTGTAGTTTTCAGGACTGTTTCTCTGTTCTTCAGTTTTTCAGCTCTTCATCATGCGGCTCTCACTGGCACCACTGACCTCTTGTCTCTGCTGTTGGAGGCACAAGCCACCGTGGACATCAAAGACAGCAATGGTGAGACACTTTACCATTTTTATCCATGAGCCAATGAGTTTGTAAAACATTTAGAATGTATTTCCTTACTTTACTATCTTTTGTATAATTACTTTTTTTTAAATAACCTTTTTGTTTTTTGATAAGGTATATAATTCAACAAATGCAAGGTCCAAAAACAACAGTATAGTAAATAAAGTACATTTAAATATATAGAATATATTAATAAGTGGGCACAAAATAATGTAAAGATATCAAAACTAAATATCTGGTCATGCCATATAGGCATAAAGAAAAAAAAAGAAAAAGTTAAAAAAATATTAGGGCTGTCAAATCGATTAATCGCATCCAAAATAAAAGTCTGTGTTTGCATAAAATATGTATGTGTACTGTGTATATGCATATATATA
>NW_015506477.1:262340-266584 GCF_001515645.1 Sinocyclocheilus grahami | reverse complement strand
ATCTCTTTAATGTACCATCAAAACAAATTGGATAAAAAGTCTATAAACAAATTTATACGAATAGTAATTTATTCAAACTCCAAACTTGTGTTGTGGATGGGCTAAACATAGACAAGCTAGGTAGTCACAATTTTTTCGATTTCAACAGAAAAATTACTGCACCACCAGAGAAAGAAGCCCTGTTTTTTCCCAGTGTAAAAGAACAAGTAGCTGGGAAAATAATGATTTTCTGCTCACTGTTGTAGGTATGCGTCCACTGCACTATGCTGCCTGGCAGGGGAAGGCTGACTCTGTACTTATGCTCCTGAGAGCCGGAGCTTCTGTGAATGGGGCTTCACAAGATGGACAGATCCCTCTCCACCTGGCTGCACAGTACGGACACTATGAGGTGGTATGTAGCACACTGCTCCTCCACTATTGACCAATTTGTGACAGTCTACACTGACAAAAGGGAGAACAATGTCAAGAGTCAAATTTCAGACTTCAGACTTCCACATATACCACGATCCATTGTATCAAAATAGGTATGTTTAACAGGTATGGTGGGGACTTGATGTACTGATGTTGTCTGGGCTGCTTAAAGTGACTTCCATCCAAAGAATGACTTAAAAAACAATCATAGAAGTGCCCAAGCAATGTGGGAAATACATTGTATTCCCGTTACAAACTCTGGATTTGCATTTGTTGTATTTAGGGATGCACCAAAATGTTTTTTTTACGTAAACTGAAATTGTTTTCCTTTTAGCCAAAAAACAAATATTTTATAATCAATTAATTAAATGTATTTAATCATCAACACTCAAATCAAAAGTTGTGTATAATAATTTTAATTACAAGGCATTTTTATCAACTTTTTTGATTATATAATTGTTTCTACTCGAATTTACTCTTGAAAAATAAACTTTTAAATGGTAATGAAATGAACATTTGAGCAGTAATAAAAATTAAACTCTTAACAACTTGTTTTCATGACAGATTTATTTAAGCTTACATTAAATAATGAAGGCACCAGGTTAAATAATATGATATATAATATAGTGCAAATATCTAGCTAAATGCTTCTATCTAGAGTTAATATTTCTAGCTAACTAGCAAACTATGGGCATTGAATGGATTTCTTGAGGTAAATATAAAGCCAGGGCCATTGATGTGAAACCAAAAATTTGTATGACTCGGGGTGACTCAAAACCAAAATATAGCTTTTGAGGCTGTTTACAGATCTCTGGCAGCTAGATAAAAAGGATACAAGGATACATTTGTTTTCTAAAGGAAAAGGAAGGAAAATGCAAGACGTGTCGTTGCACGCTCGAGGCAGAAAAGAGGTCCCCTGCAAAGATATCATTACTTTGCAGGTCCAGGGCTTTGTTTCAAAACAATGCATTTTTTAGTTAACCTCGCTCTGTATATGATACCTCTCAGAACCAGGTTAGATTGACCAGTTTTTTGGCTTGAAATGCAGAGTATTCCCTTTCCAAATGTTATACCCTTCCTTACAAAACATGTCACAGGGTATAATGTGTGCCATATAACGCAATAATGTACAGTATTTCTTTGGCCTTTCCCTCTTAGTCCATGCCCTTTTTGGATGCTCTTTAAATTTTTCATATATGGATAGATTTAAACTGATATTGCTTTTGACATGGCCTTCTATTGTGTAATCGCAGAAACCTTATGTAGCCAGACACATCCTCTCTGCCCTTTCACAGTATCTCTGTGTGTCTGTGTCTCCCCTCAGTCTGAAATGCTACTACAACACCAGTCCAACCCCTGTACTGTCAACAAGGCCAAGAAGACCCCTCTGGACCTGGCCTGTGAGTTTGGCAGACTCAAGGTGAGTCACGAGAGTGTAGTTACAGTACATCAGTTGTGATGTTGTAACTTGGACGTGCTGTACCACCTCAGTGGGATTAATATGTGTTTGAATTGTGTTAGTCTCAAAAAAGCATATTAGAGTTGCCAATGTGGTGTAGCAAATAGAGAAAGATCCTGACGACATCAAACAGAATGAACTTTTGTTAATGAGTTAAAGGCTTATTCTCACATTATATTAATAATTACTGAGTGAAAATGCCGGATTTAATCACAATTAAGAGGCAGAATATTCAGTTTGCATTTTTAAAGACCAACAAACACAGAAATAAAAATTGTATTACATTTAATGGAAATAAGCTTTTGGGTCTTAAATTGTCTCCACACTAGTGTTAATTTTGTCAGCTATTTTCGTCTTAGTCTTAGTCCCGGGCTAAAATGTCCTTGTTAGTTTTTATCATATTTAGTCAACCTTATCCTATTTAGTTTTAGTCAAGTTTTAGTCGACTAAAAGTCTCAACATTTTAGTCTAGTTTTAGTCCAAGAAAACTTGACATTTTAGCAATAAGATTATTATTAATTAACTGTACAGCAGTATTAATTTTGGCAGCCATTTTTAATTTAGTCTTGCTCAAATGTACATTTTAGTTATCATATTTAGACAAACGTGTCCTGTTTTTGTTTATTCAATGAAATATATGAGCATTTTAGTCAGGTTTTTTAGTCAATGAAATATTAGTCACATTTTCGTCATTCTGTATAGTGGTTAAACTGATAAAAAATATTTTTTTTCTCAAAATTAAAATCGTAATGATTGTTATCATTTGAGAAATTTACTTTTGCATTTCAGGTATTGTACTTTCTCCAGTAAGCACAAATCAATAGAATGTGGACACATACATGGTGTATTTTACCTCATCTAGTGTACTGATTTATTATAAGCTTTTTATTATATAAATCAACACCCAAAGACAATCTCTCTGTCTACATTATGAAAACAGCTAAAACAAACGGAAAATAGCCGTATATTATAACAGTGAAATTCCTAGTAATTCCACTAATTCCATAATTGTAATAGTCTATTTCTCTATTAAAACAACAGCGATTGAGTAAGTGTATTTATTCAGTGATCACAATCGCAAACAATATAGTGAGATCTCATGACAAAACACAGATCGGCTGAATGACGCTTTCATTTAGATCGCTAAACTCCAGCTTGCTCGTTTTTCAGATCATCTGCGGTGGTGCTTCCGCAATGAGGAGCAAGCGCGTGCGCATTGTTGCCAGATTGCTTAAAATAAGCAAAACACACCGGGCAGAAAATGTATGAATTTAACAGCGAAGCTCTGATTCGGGGATTAGAACTCTTGATATCTGGGAACCGCACGCATGAAAGCTCGTGTGGAAGAGGCATGTAGAGCAGTCTGTAATAACATTTTGTTACCTTTTTTGATGAAAATAAAAAGAGGTTTTTGGTAAAGTTTTTATCTTTTTGAATACACTTTAGTCTTATTTCGTCAATGAAATTTCATGTTGATATAGTCTTAGTTATCGTTTATTGACCTTATTGTTGTCTCGTCTTAGTCGTGGGAAAAAAGCTTGTCAACGAACATTTTTCATCATAGTCTTCATTAACGAAATTAACACTACTCGACACACCCATTTGTGTTCAACTAGATAAAAGTTTTGTTGGTAGTAAAATTATTTTATTTAGCTTTATTTGTATATATATAAAATGTGTATTTTTCACTCAAATAATTACAAAGAAATGGCAAGTAACGCATTAAATTAAATCTGAAATTTTAAAGTAGAAAGACTGAAATAGTATTTTCTTGTAAAACAAACTCCAATAATCTTTAAAATAATTTCCAATAAATTTGATTAATCTGTTTTAACTTTGAAAAATCATTTTTTACAATTTACCTTTGCATCATCTAAAAGAATAATTTAAAGATTATAATTAAAGAGAGTAATTTTATACTATTGTTGAATGTAATCTTTTGCAAATCTCAAAATGAATATCCATTTTACATTCTGTGTATTACAGTTTAGTGATGCCTAAATGCATTTAAAATGATTGGGTTTAGTTTTTAGTGTTTTATTTGGAGCTTTTTGACAAAATAGTTTAGAATATATTATTGACCATTTATTGGTTATCGGCCATAAAGTTTAAATAATCATCAGCAGTATTTTAATATTCATGTAATATTGATATTTCATTTAAAGGGGTCATATGATGCGATTTCAAGTTTTCCTTTCTCTTTGGAGTGTTACAAGCTGATTGTGCATAGATAAGATCCCTGAAGTTGCAAAGACTAAAGTCTCAAAACCAAAGAGATATTCTTTATCAAAGTTAAGACTCTGCCACGCCCCCCTAAAACGGCTCGTTCTAACACGCCCCCACATATCTACCTCACTATGTGGAAATATTAGCA
>NW_015506477.1:257942-262144 GCF_001515645.1 Sinocyclocheilus grahami | reverse complement strand
GTACTGCACACATACCAGCTTCATCACTGTCTGTCACGCGACTCTGTTCCCCTTTCGGGCTCTGTCTTTACATTTATTTTGAAAGCTGATGCTCGCGATTATGGTAAGGGGCGTTACATTTCCGGCGAGTGCTTGCGGTGGAGTGCTTGCAGTGTTCGGCCAATCACAATGCACTGGGTCAGCTGGCCAATCAGAGCAGACTGCGCTTGTCGGAAGGAGGGACTGTAGAAAATGAAGTGTTTGAGAGAGGCGGGGCATAGAGGACCTACAATAATGTACAGTATTTGAAAAATAATGTGTTTTTTGAACATTAAAGCATGTCAACATATTCTGTTACACCAAATACACAAAATAAGGATCTTTAAAAAAGCATCACATGACCCCTTTAACAATATGTGGATATTATACAAAAGTAAAACATGACCAGAGAATAAAACTGTATTTTCCAGCAGACATGAAATGACATGGGTGCAGTGGAATTGTTCAGCTATTGGTATTTCTGCATCAATATAGTTAGGGCTTATCTGATTTAAAATAGCTGTGCCCTTTATAACATCCATCCGAGTTATCCCAGTCTCAATGCAAGCTCATAGTGCTGAATCTATTTCCACCCTGCAATCTCTATTATAATTATGAGCAGGAGTTCATGACATAACAGAGCTTGAATGAGGTCTTGTTTATTTTGGTGAAGACTGTATTACATACGCATTCAGCAGCAAAATATCAGTAAGCTCATGCAAACTGCCTGCACAAACCCCAAGCTGGGCGAATAGAGATGAAAGGCTTTAAAAGATGGCTTTCCTTATGACAGTTAAACTAGATTTGCCAGGGTGAACTACTTGTATTTAATCTTTCGCCCAAGTCATTTGGAATTATAGAATGCAAATGCTGCTGAGAGTCGGGCTGATGGAATGAGTCTAATTTAGCAGCACACCAGCGAGTCCGTTGCTGGGCTGCAGGAGGATTCTGCCCCAGCTGGAAACTGAATTCCATTTGACAGATTCCCAATGCCAGGGAGTACAAAG
This sequence comes from Sinocyclocheilus grahami, assembly GCF_001515645.1. Lineage (NCBI taxonomy): Eukaryota > Metazoa > Chordata > Actinopteri > Cypriniformes > Cyprinidae > Sinocyclocheilus > Sinocyclocheilus grahami. The sequence continues at coordinate 261,119 of NW_015506477.1, read as the reverse complement.
TCATATGCCTGGGCTGACAACTCAGGCTGGTTGCGTTCTTGTATTTTACATTGGCAATGACATCTTGTTTAGACATTAGTAGGCAAAACTGGAGCACTTTCTGGCTGAAAGTGTTCTAGCTTTGGATGGCTTCCTCACTGTGTCTTATATCTTTCCTCCAGGTGACCCAGCTGTTGTTGAACAGTAACATGGTGGTAGCTCTCTTAGAGGGGAACGGCAGGGATAACACACCCCTGCATCTTGCTGCCCGCAATGGTCATAAGGACATCATCAGGTCTGCTTCTCACTAACCCCTTACTTTTATATGCTGTTGTGTTTTTCTACATCTTCCTTTTAGTCGAAATATTTGCTTTTCAAACTGATGTAGAAATAGTTTCACAGAGGTACAGTAAGTTTGTTTAAAAACCTACTACTGACATAGGCAGGTGTTTTTAGTAGTGCTGTCAAATCGATTAATCACAAACAAAATAAAAGTTTGTTTACATAATGTGTGTTTACTGTGTATATTTATATGTACATATAAATACACACAGTAAACACATTATACACACAAAATCTTGTGTTAACACAATGTTCGTGTGTACGGTGCATATTTATATATAAATATATATATATTTATATATATATAGATATATTCAGGCGTACCAAAAATGCTCAGAATGTGCTTCATTGTTCACATGCTTTTTGCCATACAGCAAATTTCATTCTGTAAGGACAATTTTTTTTTCCAGACATACAAATCGTAGACAAGATGACCTCAGAGGATCATGAAAGACACCGCTGTCTTTTATTTCGAAACTTTAAACAATACTGTGATTTTAGCACTCACAAATCTCAGAAGCTATGCAAACATTGATGGGAATGTCTGATGCTGAGCTCCTGTACTCGTTAAAATGCCCCGATACCAAACGCCGCTACCACACAGCATGTGTTAAGTGCCATTCAGACAATGAAACACCAACAACAGACAGCAGAATGGAGTTATTAGAGATTAAGGATGTCTATGAAGTATATGTATGCAGTGAATATAATGTTAAACATTCAGTATTGATTGACTGTATAGCTGATGTGCGCAAGCTAAGCAAATCATGCTGAGTGGATTGAGTGTGCGGCGGCGCAGATGCGCGAGCTTGTCGAGTGAATATACCTTTCTCACAGACATCACTGGAAAGTTTGTAGTTCGGTCGGATATGTCAAAAACAAGTAAGTAAATCAACGCACAAGTTACTTAACGATAGGGAGGGAGAGAGAGAGAAAGCGCGCGTGCTCTTCTGTTGTGTGATCTTTGATGTTCACTCACTGAGCACACGCATCATTTGGATTAAAACTAAATCGTAAAAATAAAACCATTTATAGGGGCATTCACTATGCCTGTGTGAAATGCGCTAGACTGTACTACTTGTCCCTCTTATTCTGCACCAGTACAAACACGTGCACGCGTTTTGCGTGTTTTGCTTGCTTGAGTGTTTCTGCATTATAAGAGTGGCGTTGGAATATAAATCGCAGCACGTTTCAGATGAAAATAACGCAACTTCTATTTCTGAAAATATCACAGTTAGGAGATTTATAACGAGTGGTTCCCTGCATTATTACAGCAAAGCACGTGCAGACTAAGCCGCTGCATTGGAGCAGCTCTAATGCTATTAAATGAAAGATGATGTACCATAGAGCAAAAAAATGAACAGTGAAAGTAACAAAAACTAGTAAAATACATTTTAATGGGCATAATTAAGTGTGAAAATAACCGAAGGATATAGAGTCAAACCAAAAATTATCCAGAGACCAGATATTTTTTTACTAGTGGGGGCAGGACACTATAGTTCATTTATGTAAGTGAGGATAGCAAAATAAAGTAAACTGTGACAAATCATACCCAAAAATTCTGTATGCTGTTCTGTGTAAGCTGCGTCACGCCGGATCTGTTTCCTACGTTGTTGTGATTTGATCTGAACGAAAACGGCGTATCTGTGTGATGCAGCTGACATAGAACAGCATACGTTGTTTACGCCAGTTCATTTATGTAAGTGAGGATAGCAAAATAAAGTAAACTGTGACAAATATCACAACATGACAACGTATGCTGTTCTGTGTAAGCTGCGTCACGCCGGATCTGTTTCCTACGTTGTTGTGATTTGATCTGAACGAAAACGGCGTATCTGTGTGATGCAGCTGACATAGAACAGCATACGTTGTTTACGCCCAGTGGATACTCTCCAAAATGCTGCTACAGGGTAACGAGGAGGAGACGAATTGTTGAATAAAGTCGTAATTTTTTTCTTTTGCACACACAAAGTATTCTCGTAGCTTCGTATAATTACGGTTGAACCCCTGATGTCACATGGATTATTTTGATATTTCCGATCTCCTTGCTACGTCTCTGGACTTGGGAACATTTCAGTTGTCTATGGAGGGTCAGACAGCTCTCAGATTCCATCAAAAATATCTTAATTTGTGTTCCGAAGATTTGAAACGACATGAGGGTGAGTAATTAATGACAGAATTTTCATTTTTGGGTGAACTAACCCTTTAATTCCTGAATGAATCAGCCATTTGAACGAATCAAATGAATGAATAAATGACTCGATGACCTAATCACTAAGACATTTACCACCACCTACTGGCAGCTTTAGTTTATTATTTAGAGTATCATTTCATTAAAGAAATAATTTAATATTTCCATAGTAATAATAATAAAATTTATTATTAAAGGTATAGTTCACCCACCCCAAAATGACAATTGTGTCATCATTTACTCACCCTCATGGTCCAAAAGAGTATATGTAATAAATTTGATCAAACAAAATATTTCTTGCTAAAGCTATTTTTTGTAATGTTTGTTTGATGCTTTATACAACAATGACTTTAAATTATCTTTTGGGAGTAATTTCTCAGCCATATTTGATGTGTGATTAATTAGATTAATTAATCGCCACATCATGTAATTAATTAGATACAAAAAATGTAATCGCTTACCAACCCTAGTTTATATGCATGCAAGCCTGCCGGGGGGAGGTTGTCTGTCTTTTTTGCAAAGTTGTGTGGTGTCAAGCTGACGGTCAGTCAGACTTTGGCTGGGCGCTTTGTTGACATGTTTGTCGAGCAAGTGAGGTGAAGAGAAGAGGTTGTGAAATTAGTGTAGTGTGTTTGGTGCTGTGTGCGTGTGTTGACCTGGGCTGC
>NW_015506477.1:256622-257932 GCF_001515645.1 Sinocyclocheilus grahami | reverse complement strand
ATTCTTAAAACGGAATGAATTCAAGCTGAATTAAACAAGCAATCAATGCTTTGCTACAATTATTATGTTTTTGCTGAGATTAATAATTATTGTTATTGCCAAATTCACTACTGACTAAAAGTTCACCCAAAATTCTGTCATAATTTTCTAACCCTCAAACCTGTATGACTTAGTTTCTTCAGTGGGACACAAAAGGAGATGTTTTAAATAATATATTGGTCACTCTTATCCATTTAATAGAAGGTTATTTACAAAAAAGTTCTGAAATGGACTACAAAAATTATCAATAGCAGGCATCATATAGGCTCTCACATGTCTTGTGATGTCACTGACACCATATTTGATTTGAAAGTTGCAGCAGGAAAGATTTCGTACAAAGCTTTCATATAACTATAGAAGAATTTGGAATGTAGTGTACAAGTTGTATGAACTCCTTTTTAATGTTACTTTTATGGTTTATTCTTTTGTGTAACCCTAGTCCCTATTCACTTTATTTATATGGGAAAGAGCAGGCTAGACATTAATCAAAAATTTTTGGAGCAGCATGAAGGTCAGTAAATGATGACAGAAGTTGAATTTTTGGGTGAACACTTTGGATGACCTTATTTAAAGAGGGAAGGCATGCTTTTAATCCGTTCAATTGGCTGAATTAATCAATTACAGCTAAATGGAAAATGGAGCCTGCACTGCTGCTTTAGATACTGAATTCTGAAGAGACACACAATGTACATCTGATTGATGCAGAGGCTGTTTTTGTTACTCAAAGGCTTTAAATTGCCATGACTTTTGACCCCTTGCTGGTGGTCTTGAACTCACTATCATCATGTGGTTTCAGTGCTGCCCACTCACTATGCAATTTCTCATGCTGATTTTGGTTTTGTAGTTGTATAGAGGTATCACAAAAAAAAACCCTACATAGATGTGCTAGTTTCATGTTTCTCATATTGTATCTTTTTACAGCTTGTTTCTTCTCACATATAATTTCAACTGAAATCAGTATCTAAAAAATATATCTATACCTGATAAATCATTATCTTAAATTAATATTAATTAATTTGGTAAGTAGCCACTTAATAAGGGACAAAAAGACCTGATCAGTGTGTCAGATAGAATGTTGTGGTAATGAGCAGCTGACTGTACCATTGAGTATACCATTGAGAGCCACAGTAAGGCTCATGTGTCACTGTGGTCTATCACTCATTTTTAGACTGATGCTAAAAGCTGGGATTGACATCAACAGAACCACTAAATCCGGAACGGCTCTACACGAGGCTGCCCTCTATGGGAAAACGGAAGTAGTACAATTATTG
>NW_015506477.1:249149-256094 GCF_001515645.1 Sinocyclocheilus grahami | reverse complement strand
CCAAAAAAAAGTCTAAAGGTGATAGAGCATTTATGGTTGTGGCTCCTCCACTTCATATTCGGCAGGCTCCATCCTTAGAAGTTTTTAATTCTCAGTTGAAAACTCATCTTTTTACATAAAAAGCTTTTTTCGCAGTTTTAGCTTTCATAGACGAAATACCTTCATAGAGACCTTTTCTTTCTTTCTTTCTTTCTTTCTTTCTTTCTTTCTTTCTTTCTTTCTTTCTTTCTTTCTTTCTTTCTTTCTTTCTTTCTTTCTTTCTTTCTTTCTTTCTTTCTTTCTTTCTTTCTTTCTTTCTTCTGTTGATGTACAATATATTATTTAATATCAGGCCATGAGCCTTTGTTCATTGTTAGCTTAGACTGAAAGTAGACAATAGTTGTCTAGAGTGTGTTTAGTGTTGTGTGTTCGTTTCTGGGAACCTACTTTCATAGCTTTTGTTATAAAGTTATAGTGTTGCATAACATTACTATCCCGGGGCAACAACAATGGCAGCCATGCCTGGAGATTTAGCTAAAAGTTTTGTTTACGTGTTTGCGTGTCTGGGTCTAGGCATACGTCTGAATGTGTTAAGTTGCTGTGCCCTTCTACTATCCCTCCTGAAATCCAGCTGCTTGTTGTCTTTGAAGTGTGCGCTTTGATTCGAGCCTTAAAACGGCTGAAGGAGCTGTGTTTGAAGATGAGGGGTGTTTAGCATCCCTGTTCTGAGCTCAGCTCCTCATTAAATTTTCAGATGTGCTAAGTGCTTCAGAGTATTTAAACACTACATTACTCCTCTTTAAATTCTGCTTTAAATTACACTTCTTTATTGCAACAAATCCCACCTGAGTATTGAATTCTTAGGTTTTCCGGTAGCAATTTTGTGGACCTAAGTCAATACGAAGACCTCAGAAATTACTTAAACCCATAGTGCATGACTTGATGAGTATTTTCAAGGCAAACTGTTTTTATTTTTCTCTCATTCTTATTATTTCATGCATTCATTTCCCTGGGTTGTGACATCAGACGCTAGCGGAGCATTGCAGGTGAGAGCTTTGAAGGACTACTGGAATCTCCATGACCCAACTGCACTCAACATCCGGGCAGGAGATATAATCATGGTAGGCTTTTTAAGCCTTATTTCTCACAAGAGGTGTCCTAATTTAATACTGTATAATGTGCATTATGTAATAGGCCTATATAATTGCCAATGTGCTCGAGCGTTGCCTTGATCTGCATTCTTACCAAATTACTAAACCGTATTCTAATGAATCACAAAAACATTAAAACCCAAAACAACAAATTTGATTTGGCTTGTGGAAAAATAGTAGAGCTGAAAGCGGTTTTCAGAATGCTTTAAATATGGAAGACAACACAACAGCATTGCATATGTTTCTAACTGATATAATTATGTCCTGCACATAAGAGATAACAGTAACATGAACAAGTGAGGACCGTAATTTGGTGTTCCCTAGAATCCCTACAGAGAATACTTTAACATGCTAATACAAGTTCCCACCAATCAGCCTTTGATGTCTCAAATGAATCAACTGTAGCTTGTTGTTTGTGCTATAGTAGCGTGTGTTCAGCCTAGTTTGCCTTCATAACAGCGTGCTTCACCTCCAATAAAAGACTTGGGTTTGGTGTGTGTACAGTAAAGTGCAGCCTGAGGCTTAGTGCTGCACGTATGCAATGTCATTGTTCACACCTTGTCTGTCTAGATAGCTTTAGGCGGCCATTTCTGCTAGCATAAAAGACTGCTGTGTTTTTGTGGCAGTGACTTCAGGGTTTTTAAAAGCTAGCAATGAAAGATACTTTCACTCAGACTTAACCCCACCTTTAAAATTCACAGTTCCTTTACAGATTTATTAGGAAATTAGGGAGTTGAATTGGGGGTAAATTAATATCTCATAATCTCAATGAATAATACCATGAGGAAAGGTGATGAACAACATCATATCTTTCTTTTCAAACTCCAATAACTGTTATTTTTTAATGCATAGTTTACTAAATTACTGTAACGGGGCGAACAAGACGGGAGACGTGCGGATCCATATGCAAGGCTTTTATTCCTAAGAGTGGTCAAAACAGGCAGGGTCAAACACCAGCAAACAGGTACAATCCAGGGCGAGACAGAAGAGCAATCCAATAAACAGTCCAAGGTCAAAAACAAGAAGGCAAGGCAAGGCAAGGAAACACAGAGACTCGGAACAGGGTACAGGCTAAACAATACTCGGCAGAGAATGGTTGTTTGAGTGAGTGTTAAATAGTGAATGTGTGATTGATGACAGCTGTGTGCAATCAGTGCTGTGTGCAATCAGTACAATGGCTGATGGGATATGTAGTCCGGGATGACATGCAACAGTTTGTGTTGTGCGAGAGTCACTGTAATGGAAGGGTGACCTCTGGTGGGGATTGAACGGAAGTCCATGGACAGGATTCGTGACAATTACACTGAAGGATGGCCTTGATGTTGACATGGTGTTAAAATAACACTAAATAAATACAGATGTTAACCTTTAAAGAGCGGTTTTGAAAACTCAGTGTTATTCTCTAATATCAGCAGTACAGTTTAACCAGGTACTTAAAATATTGAAAAAGCACTTTCCTCGCAAATATGTCCTCTTTCTATGTAAATTTTTATTATTAAATTATAGTAAATTGCCCGTTTGGTTTACATAACTCTGTTTGCCCACTGTTCATGGCAGTAGTTATTCATCAAATTTTGACTGTCTAAAACTATTAAAAATAATTTTTGTTAGTTTAAGTAAAGCTAAAATAAAATCTAAATATTGGACGATATCTATAAACTTAAAAACTTTAAATGTTGCCTTGCCAACTAACTGAAATGAAGTTTAAGTACTAAAATGGTGAACTATATCAAAAATAATAATACATTTATATATATATATATATATATATATATATATATATATATACATATACTAGGGGTGGAATTGTACACGGATGTCACGGTTCGGTACGTACCTTGGTTCGGGGGTCACGGTTCGATACGATTTCGGTACAACAGGGAAAAAAACAAATCTACTATGCTGGGTTTCATTTAATTTATTTTGAACAGACAGTAGTACAAATTAAATTTTTTTCCACCTAGATGTGAAAATACTAAATATTATTACATTGTTATATATATATATATATATATATATATTAGGGGTGTTACGGTACACAGATGTCACGGTTCGGTACGTACCTTGGTTCGGGGGTCACTGTTCGATACAATTCCGGTACAACAATAAAAAAATAAATAAAAAAATCTACTAGACTAGGTTTCAGACAGTAGTACAAATTACAGTTTGTTCCACCTAGATGTGAAACTACTCAATATTATATTCAATTGTAATGTTTATATATATATAATCTGCAGTACTGTACATACAATAAATAAATACTTGAAATATATTTGATTTAGTTAACAGATAAACAAGGGGGAAAAACACATAACACGTAACATGTGACACGTAACGTAGCCTATATATGCTGAGTTTCAGTTCATTTTTGTGACACGCTTCATTTGTTCACAGAAACAAAACTCAAATGGCAGAAAGCGACATTGCATATGTTTTCTTTATTTTACAAAAACAAATGTTTTGTTTTCATTTTGAGTGTAAACAAATAAAAGTAGACCTTTGACAGTGATGCATTATTAATAAAACAATAAATGACGGAGTGTTTTAAGTTGATTCTGCTGGTATAAGGAAACAGTTAAAGTAATCGCGCCGGCGCACACACAGACAAAACATATCAGTTCCAGCATTGCTAACTTGACAGCGCAGTTGGTACTTTATCAAAATAAAATACAGTGAACCAAACATCAGTGCGCCAGCATCTGTGTCACCGTTGGAACGCAACTGAAGTACAAAGCCTATAATTCACATAATAAATAATAGTTTAGCATTCAGATACATCGCAAATATGGAAATGTTTTTGAATGAGAGATGTAGGATACACGAGCAAAAAGCTCCATTTAGCAAACAGTTGAGTGTGCAAGCCTTTAAAGGGGTCCTATTATGCTCTTTTACAAAGTCTTGATTTTGTTTTGGGGATATACTAGAACAGGCTCTCATACTAGGTTGTTCGAAAAACACATTATTTTTCACATATTTTACATTATTACAACACCTCTCTCCCCAGTCTGGCATGAACGGCTCGAATAGTTCCTGTATCAAATGAAGGCCCGTCTTCTAAAATACGAAATGTGCTGTGATTGGTTAGCTGGGACAGTGTGTGTTGTGATTGGCAGCACTCGGCGCCTGGTCGGGAAATGTCACGCCCCTTACCATAGCTGCTGCGAGCTTCAGTGTAAATATTGCGTCAATTTCAAATCAATTTGAGCATGATTTAAACCCCGATGATTGTAACCACTCTAAGTTCATCTGCCTTGGGAAAGCTCCGACATAGTGATAACACTCGTTGCCTTCTCTAGTGCAGCTCAACCAGGTCTCGTACCATTCGTCAGTATTTTTGATATCACAAATCCCAGAAAATATGCGTTGTCGTTCATTGTAGTTTTTGAAAAGTGATTTCTGTTAAATAAAATATCTCCTTTTGAAGTGGACTTTGAGCTTTGTACCTTTACAGATCTTTACAGATCAGAGAATGCAGAGATTGTTTTCAAGTGCGCAACTCATGGCATTCGCTGTTCTTCTGCTGGCGGTTATCAAACAGCGTTGCATTACTGCGGGCGTCCCCTTCTGGATTGAGGGTGAATTGTCTGTATTCGTTGTAAGGCCTCATGTCACCTTACATGTAAACCGAGATGTCTGCACCGTGACAGTTCGGTACAAATATATGTATCGTTACACGTGGGAAAACTTGAAAAATTGGCAGTGTATCAAATACTTATTTGCCCCACTGTATATATATATAGATAGATAGATATATACATCTATGTGTAGCCATTCATCCACATTTGAACTTAGTGGACAGTGAAATTGCTGTAAATACAGACTAAGGAAAAAAATCAAACCTGCTTTAAAACCCAGCAACACAACTGTAGCTGTAAAACTTTACAACAGCAACACTGCTTTAACAAAAAAGCAAAACAGCAAGATGGAATATCAAGATTATTAAATTGTTGTGAATAAATATCATATCACATTTGCAACTGGTCAGTGTTCAAAAAATGCTGGGAAATCACTTCATCTAACCCTACAAGTGTAATTACAGATACGCCTCTCTAAAAAAGGTCACGTTTTAGAGAAGAAAAAAATCACCCACTGACTTTCAAAGCTGCTACATAGTAACAAATTTCTACTTCAAGGATTTTGATAGAAATGCAGTCGAGTTAAAGGTATGATATTTGTCTTTCAAATGTAGTGGTTAAAGTCATAATTTTCCAGAAAAAAAGTAATACTCAAGTAAAGTACAGATACGCAAAAAGTGTACTTAAGTACAGTAATCAAGTAAATGTACTTTGTTACTGTCCATCTCTGATTAAGTGAACTTTGAAGAAGCGCAAGTAAAAGACCAGCACACATTACACCTTCAGCCACGCCATTGGATTTTCATTGTTGAGACGATGGGTGGTCCTTACAGTGCACAGACTGACATCTTTTCAAATGTCGATTCAAACTGACTTTTTTAATTTCTTCAAACTTCAATCTCAATTTCACATAATGTTTGAGCAAAGAACTAACTAAATTAGCAGATGTGCTAAAATTAGCTGATGGGTGACTCACCATGTGTTTATGGTAAATTAACTCCAAATTAATTTTTGTTGTCCAGCTGTCAGACAATTGCAGAATGATTAATATGATGCCACAGAAATAACTCTGTCTTATGAGAGTCTTTTTTTTTAACTACACCATCTGCATAACCTGGCCACAATATCAACATGACCGCATTCTTGTTCAACACACTAAATCAACATAATGAACACTATAATAAATAGAATCATATTTTCTAAATAACAATAATAAGACCAGAATCTAATCTTATCAAAATGTCAAATGAATAGTTCACCTAATATGAAAACTTTATTTACTCACATTCATGTCATGCCAAACACTTATGCTGTTTTTTAAAGAATCCTTATGGAGCTCTTGTACATACAAATCACTAAAAATGTCCATAAAATGTGTTTTTACAACAACAAAAAAAGGAAGGGGGGGGGGTATTTTTGGGTGAGCTATTATGAGAGCATAGCAATATAGCACATGCCATGTTTTGAGACATAGTTTCACCTCAAAGAACATCAGACAAGGTTGTTTTTTTGTCTCTTAACAAAGTCCAGCATTCACCTTTAACTATGTCCTCCCAATATAGGTTTCACATCAGTAGACAGTATTTTAATGAGTGTTTTTACTAAAAAAGGATCTTAAGCAACAGAATGTTCAAACAATCCATAGAAAAAAAAACTGTCCTTTTTTCAAGCCAGGTTCCTTATGTTATTACCAGAATGTCTCATTTATTGAGACAAATTAAGCAACTGCTGTAGTTTTAAACATTTATTTTCAAATAAGGACTGGAATAAAACATTCAACACACAGCTTTAATGAGGTGATTTAACAACCTGTAAGACCCTTTAGACCACCCTACTGCAGTTGAACACACAAAGGAGCTCCTGTTATGTGAAAATAAATCATGTCCAGAAAAAAATACCACATTTTGATTTGGTTACATGTCATTGATCTGAAGTGACTTCAGGTAACAAGTCACAGCGACCTGGAATTTCTGTGCCTGTGGTTATTTATTTATTTATTTGTTTGTTTGTTTGTTTGTTTTTGTCATTAGCTCGGAGCAATAAAACACTACCATCATATTTGTAATTAATATTAAAGTTGTATTTTTTTTTTACAAAGTCACTAAGATCTTACATTTCTGTGGCTAACTAGACTTAGTTAATTTAGACACTTATTAAGAAAAGTCAGTGCTAATATTGACATTATATAAACACTTCAAACAGAGTGCAAGTATATATATATATATATATATATATATATA
>NW_015506477.1:217534-248977 GCF_001515645.1 Sinocyclocheilus grahami | reverse complement strand
TTATTTTTTTTTTATGTATGTACCATTAAAACTTGAAACTGGAAATGTATTTATTTATCTTGGAATTTTAAGCGGTTGTATACTGTCTGACACTAATCAAATCAGAGTGCTAAATAATCTGTAAATTCAAATTAAATGTAAAGTCAATATCTCCATTAGGGAAAGAGTGGCTTTAAGGATTGAGAATTTACAGTTTAAAGAAAATCAATGTGACCGTGTACTTTACAGGAACTGTAATAATTGTTTGCCAGATTCTAAGCAAACCACTTGTGTAAACCAACAACTACTTAATCAAACAGTAAGAGCAAAAAATACAGCATTAAAGACCTGATAGTTTGTGTGCACTGTATATGTGTCTAAAGGGTGAAAAAGATAGAATGGTTATTCTTGTCTCACTGAATTGGAAAAGGGTTTGAGAAAAATGCTCCAGATGAGTTTCTCTAAGCTGAAATAGATTTAGAACACTAAACGGTTCCATTGATCTTTCTCCAGAGACCCTTTGTTTTCTCTCTGAGGACGTACAGTTTTGATCTGGAGGCAACTCTATTGCACAGAAGTGTCATTTGCCACAAATAATTTTACTTTTTTTCTTGGACCACCACTGGAACATTATATAGTATATTTTATGGGGTCTGTTTCTTATATGCCACACATTTATTATAGCAAAATTATTAGAAATATGTGGCTTTTTTCAGACTGCTTTTGCTAGCATGTTCACATTGGTTATCGTAGATTTGGAAGGCATTTGTATTACATTCTCTTTGAAACAATCCAGCAATGTGGCTGTGATTATTGTTTTCTCTTCCCTTTGTGAAGGCATAATTTTTGCAGTTCGGAACACAATATTGTCGATGCAACACCTAACATAATATCCTATCATGCACAAGAGTGTGTTACAATAAAATTTGTATTAAAAGAAAAAAAAGTAGTTCAGGTTATCTAAAATATTTGCTGAATGTCTTAACAAGGCCTACAAAACCAGGAAGGAGTTAACTGAAAGCATCCTCAAAGGCAGTTGCTCGGTTGGCACATTCAGCCCGAAGCATGTTATTATTAAATATTTAAATTAATGTCTGGCATACCTTATGATAAAATGTTACATCCAGTGATGCAAACTACTTGACTTCTTTTAGTTCACAATTTAAAACTAAAAATATAGCATTTATGTGCTTTGTTTAATTTTTAAATGAATGTTGCATATGTTAACTGCCAAGAGGAATAATATACAGTAACACGAACAACTAAAGTCATTCAAATTTGCCATTGAAGTCATGAGTATGCTGAAGAGGGAAGAATTAAAATCCTTAAAAGGGTTCATTGATACTGAAGAGGGGAAACTCAGGAAATGCTAATGATTTGTGGGAGTGTGAGTGTGAAAAGAATGGAAATGGCAGGAACAGAGCCGAGGGAAAATCCATCAGTGTCTCTGTCAAACGGGGCCAGTGACCTCTCTGATAACCTCATCACTGAAGCTCCAGCTCCAGTCCACTAACTATCACAAACCTTTCACTGTAGGGGCCACGTTATATACAGCGGCCATAAATCCAAATGGATGATACACCTTTATGGGACAGGTTACAAATATATATAAAGTGCTACTTCAGGTCATATGTATTGCCCATAAATAAATCATAAAGGGTTTTTTAAATCCTAAAATCGGTGATAAGAACCAGTCTAGAGAAGAAAAAGTCAGCGTGCTTGCCAAAAAGCCATATTACTAGTCAGGCAAATGAGATGGACTTTCACTCCACTACTGTGATATTGACCTGGCATGCTATCCCAGCTAATTATGTGATGAGGAGAGCTTTTAAATTGAAAAATGGATTCCAGTATATCAAATATCTGTTGGCACTGGTAGCATGAAGGAAATTCTGCTCACGTTACCAGGATCTTTGTTTTATTGAGGTCACACACAGCCGCTATGTGCCATAATACCACCAATGCACATTGAACGTTATATTTCAGGTTTTGTCGCACAGCAGCAATAAACACCACAAACATAAAACCCTGTTTCATTTGGTCATGAAATTAAATCAACAGCCAGATCGCACAAAGAACATCCTGTATCATGCTGAGTCCATTTCAGTCAATAGCATTGACGTTTTCAGTAGCGACGCTGTAAGCCCATTGCACGTGAAACTGCCAGTTTTCACAACCTTAGATGCCACAGCTACAAGGTCACTTATGTTGTTTGCATAATAAGTCACACACCAGTCAATTTCTCTGATTTCCATAAATGTTAATTATTGTTTATTCAAACAGTCCTTGGAAATAAGGTGTCTTAGAAATACTTAGAGTGCCGATGGGGAGGCAACTGCAAAATAATTGAAAGTAGTTCACCTACATTCAAGCTACCCTCTTGATAAACAGAGAATGTCTACTCAAACAGTAAAAGACTGCAAAACAACGAACCAAATGAACATTAAAGGCATGGCTGTCTAAAATTTGCCCAATTCAGATGCTGTGATAGTTTGTAATAACTAGCTGAAAATATGTATACATTTTACGATCAGAATTTCTGTCAGTCCAAAAATAATAATAGTAATTGCCATTTTGATGCACAATAAAAATCAGATGGTCAGTCCATTGCTATGTTGAAAAGCTTGTTTGATCATTGTTTTGCTCGACAGTAAAATTACATTATATGTATTTTCAGCAACATTATGAAAAATATCACAATTTTGCATTTTGCCCCAATTTAGCATTTTGCCCCATCTGACAGAGAAAAGTTTTCTTGTTACTGGAAACTTACTTTATTATGAGAACAACTAAGCTACTGTTGTGCTACTGAATAATGTAGTTGAAAATGTAAATTTTTGTTATTTACTTCTAAAATACTGTCATTAATTTAACAGCGGTGTTACAATGTAGACCATTGGTCTGAATATTCTTACAGAGAAATTCCTGACCTTGGGTTAACATCTTTAAAATGGACTTGGATTGTAGGATACAGTGAAAAATTCTAGTCCTCTCTAAACCTGAGGTGCTCTGCAGGTAGTTGTGCTGCACTGTCAAGATAATTAGGATTCATGTTTTTTTTTTTTTAAACCTTTTTTTGCAAGTGTAGGTCTTTATGCAGATGAGTGGAGTAAATTGCACCTGCTTGCCATGACATGACTAAGATATACCAGCAGAATGAACCATAAAGGGCTAAAAAAAAAAAAAACATTATTGCAAGATTTCCTTTATTTTCTTGTCTTAAAAGACATTATTAAATGCGAAATTTCAGCTCATGCATAACAATTATGTTTGTTAAAGAGAAAGAATTAAATTAGGATAATCCCAAATGTTTACAGAAGGTTATTGATTTTCTTATGCATATACTTCCTCACTTAAAGGTGAAGTGTGTAATTTGTGCACCAATAACAATGGAATTGCTAAATTAATAGCTTTTTTAAGCAGCTTTACAATAGATTTTCCAAACACTGGCCAGAAGCAATAAAAAAAACAGCATAAGCAATGAATGGAAAAAAATATATATTTGTAGTTTACTATATAAACGATAATACAATGATTGTTTTATATGGTGTCATGATGTAATTTCAGTCTTTACAGTTACTGCCTAGTTATATTTCCATCCAAATTGAAAATGTCTATGGTTTTCCTTCAAACTATGTATTATTAGCTATCATTTTGGAATCAATTGTTCTTTAACAGGCAATACACCTTGAAACAATTATCAAGTAGTGCAATAACCAGGTTGCAATTATTAGAAAGAAAGAAAGAAAGAAAGAAAGAAAGAAAGAAAGAAAGAAAGAAAGAAAGAAAGAAAGAAAGAAAGAAAGAAAGAAAGAAAGAAAGAAAGAAAGAAAGAAAGAAAGAAAGAAAGAAAGAAAGAAAGAAAGAAAGAAAGAAAGAAAGAAAGAAAGAAAGAAAGAAAGAAAGAAAGAAAGAAAGAAAGAAAGAAAGAAAGAAAGAAAGAAAGAAAGAAAGAAAGAATCACGGTGCACACAGCAGGGAGGAGCAAGGAGGCGAGGAGACGAGGAGACGTAGAATAACTTAAATAGTCTTTAATAAATGAAAACACAGGGGATAATCCAACACGAAAACTTGAGCATGAAAAAAGAAACACAGAGAATGTAACGAGTTGATCAGACGAAGGAGAACTGAACAGGCAGGAACTAATATACACTGGATGATTACAAAACACAGGTGCCGGGGATTACTCAATGAAACTAAACAAGGACAGGAAGGTGACCAAATAAGGAAAGACAGGCACCAAACAGGAAACACAAGGAAAACCATAACAAAACAAACTGTGACATTGCACCGTAGCAATTCCACCGGGGAGGCTGGTGCAGGACAGGGACAACGAAGGCCTCCAGGGCGGTCAGGCAGTTCAGGAGGCCTTGGTGGAGCAGGTAGTCCGAGAGGCCATGGGGGTGCAGGCAGTTCAGGAGGCCATGGCAGAGCAGCCTCCAAAGGCCACGGTCCCAGCCCCAGCCCCCGCCTCTTCTGCTGGAGCCTACTACCAACCCCCCCCCAACAAAAAATTAATTAATGGAGAGGATAACGAGCTCCAAGGCCCTCTCGGGGCCAAAACCGGTTACTAGAGCCCTCCCTGGCCTTAACGGGGGAACAGTAGCCCTCCCTGGGCTCAAAGGGGGATCAGGAACCCTCCCTGGGATCAACTGGGGATCAGGAGCCATCCCTGGGCTTAATGGGGGATCAGGAGCCTCCCTGGGCTTAATAGGGGATCAGGAGCCCTCCCTGGGCTTAGCTGAGGATCTGGAGCCCTCCCTGGGCTCAACGGGGGATCTGGAGCCCTCCCTGGGCTCAACGGGGGATCAGGAGCCCTCCCTGGGCTAAACTCGGGATCAGGAGCCCTCCATGGGCTAAACTCGGGGACAGGAGCCCTCACTGGGCTAAACTCGGTAACAGGAGCCGACACTGGAGCGAGCTCTCGGGTTGGAGCCCACAGTCTCTTCCTCCGAAATCTCCTCTTTTGGGCTGAAGAGAGGGAGATGACGGGCAGGCTTGACAGCGGAGAGACCGGCGAACTTGTGTGCTGAATGGCCGGCGGGCTTGGGTGCTGAACGGCTGGCGGGCTTGAGTGAGCCGCAGCCGGCGGACTTGACAATGGAGCGGCTGGCGGGCTTGACTTCAGAACGGCCGGGTGGGCTTGAGTGAGCCGCAGCCGGCGGGCTTGACATCTGAGCGGCCGGCATTTATGGGCTTAGGATGATCATGGAGCTTCTGAGGATTCAGGGGTGTTTGGGGCTGGGCAGGCGGTCCGAGCCATTAGTATGGTATGTGGGGGTTTCTGGCATGGGGTGAGCTGGCGAGATGCAGTGTGCTTCAGAGGGGGCTGGACGACGAGACTGAAACATTTCCTTTCTTTCTTCCACTTCAATATCTGAATAATTTAAGAAAAGGATGAGATTAATCAGCTCGATCAGGGGATAATCACACACGGGAAGATTGCAGCAGATCGTCTTGTCGTCCAGTCCCAGCTGAACGCACGCAACAAGAGCAGCATCGTGCCAGCTCAGCTGGTTAGCAAGCTCAAGGAAATCCTCCACATACTGCTCCAAACTCTGACCACCCTGCCGCAAACCCCACAGCTTGTCCTCAGCCGTCATCTGTTTGGGTCTGATCATCTGTCACGGTGCACACAGCGGGGAGGAGCGAGGAGATGAGGAGATGAGGAGACGTAGAATAACTTAAATAGTCTTTAATAAATGGGATATTCACAGGGGATATTCCAACATGGACGCTTGAGCATGAACATAAAGAAACACAGAGAACGTAACGAGTTGATCAGACGAAGAGCCGTCATCTGTTTGGGTCTGATCATCTGTCACGGTGCACACAGCGGGGAGGAGCGAGGAGATGAGGAGATGAGGAGACGTAGAATAACTTAAATAGTCTTTAATAAATGAAAACACAGGGGATAATCACACGCGAAAACTTGAGCATGAAAAAAGAAACACAGAGAATGTAACGAGTTGATCAGACGAAGGAGAACTGAACAGGCAGGAACTAATATACAGTGGATGATCACAAAGCACAGGTGTCGGGGATTAATCAATGAAACTAAACAAGGATAGGAAGGTGACCAAATAAGGAAAGACAGGAACCAAACAGGAAACACAAGGAAAACCATAGCAAAACAAACTGAACAAGTGACTGAAAGAAAGAAAGAAAGAAAGAAAGAAAGAAAGAAAGAAAGAAAGAAAGAATCCAGCAATAGCTATGAGGACTTACATTATAGCTAAAATCAGATGACAATTAATGTGCAGATACCTGGATAAATGGAATGCACCTGTACTAAATTTCAAATGTCATAGTAAGGGGTCTGGATACCGTTGTCAATGTGATAAATAATATCTAACCATACAGTTCAACCCCTTAACCAAACCATAAATTTATCCATGAATTTAATGGGGTCTCATCCTGCTTGTCCTGTATGAAATTTTTCCTCTTAATTGGAGTAAATCTGGGGCAAATTCAACTGATTACTGTAGACATGATTTAAAAAGACACCCACCTGTCTATATAAGGTCTAACAGCTGAAAATGCATATAAGAGCAAAAACCAAGCCATGAGTTCAAAAGAGCTGCCTGCACAGCTCAGAGACAGGCCTGGTCGAGGCTACAAAAAATGTGCTGTATTGAAGGTTTCCTAGAGCAGAGGGGCCTCTATAATTCTTCAAGCACCTAAAGGACACTGAGACTGTGCGATACAAGATTCTCTGGTCAGATGAACCTCATTTCCAAGGATAAGTTCTGTAGGAAACCAGGCTCTGCTCAGCACACGCAGAACACAACGGTGAAGCGTGGAGGTGGGAATGCAGTAATATCCTTTATGAAAGCCTGGTCCAAAGCACTCAGGACATCAGACTGGGCTGAAGGTTCACCTTTCAACAGGATAATGACCCTAAACACACAGTCAAGACAATGCAAGAATGGCTTAAGGGACAACTCTGTAAATATCTTACAGTGGTCCAGCCAGAACCTTGACTTTAACCCAATCAAACATATCTGGAGAAACCCGAAAATGGTCGTCCACTGACAGTCCCCATTTAACCTGAGCTTGAAAGGCTTTGCTAAGAAGAATGGCAGAAAATCTCCAAATCCACAACTTGAGGCTGCTAAAGGTGCTTCAGCTACAGTAGTACTGAGTACTGAGTGAAGGGTCTGAATTCTTGGGCATTTTATTTGTTTTATTTGTAACAAATTTGCTAAGTTATCACAGGTATGAGTTTTGCTTTGTCATTATGGATTATGGAGTGTAGATTCATGTGAAAAATATAATTCAACAGAATTTTAGCATAAATGTGCGTCATATTTTCTGATGCCCAGTGAAAAATTGGATGCAGAATCATGTGGGAATCTGTGCAATAAGGAGTGTTGATGAAAAAATTTCCCATCACAGATTTTGTATTCGAGTTAGTAATAAAAATTTGTTGACCAAAAGAAATCTGTTTGGTTTGAAAGCGACCTCTGTGTGAAAAAAGTGTTCCAAAGAGTACAAAAGTTCCATTGTTTCTGTCTACAAACTAAAACTTGAATATTATTTCAGCTCAATCTCAGTTTTACGGTATGTGGTGGTGAAAGCAAACTTTATGTATTCGACAATAATTTTATTCACAGAACAGCTGATACTTGCAGCAGATTGCAGCATTGATACATTTTAATGATCTATTTATTTAGCACACCTACGAAAACCTCACAAGATGTGATGATTCAGCTACTTTTCAAGGCTCTCTTCTCTACAACCCAAAACACAGTTTCAAACATTTGTTCAGTTATTCTGTTAGTTTATTATATTGACTGAAATAATTGAGCTATGGTAGTTCTCAGCAATACCATCTTGGTTTCAGACATGAAATTGGAAATTAGCTAGCCAAAGAACATGAAATTATCTACCTAATTTTAGTCTAACTTCCCAAAGTTAGCTTGCTAAAATGTAACTTTTCACAATAAATAAATAGGCCTTATTGCATGCTTAGGAATTATGTTGTCTTCAACATAATAAACACAAAGTCATTCTTTTAACTTACGACTTATGTATGTGTGAAGCTTCTCCGTGTCAAGTTTTTCACTTATATTTCCTCTCACAGTGACTTGCATGTGAGGAATGCTACAATACAAGAAATTTATGTCAAGGAGACACCAGCAGATGAAATTAGTGTGACACAGTCCATTGCTCAGCTCAGGCTTTAGTGTCTTATCCACAGGGGGAAGCATGCTGTCTGCACCAGCTGTGTGATACAGACATCCAAATCAATAGGAGCATTATCTTTTTGTAAGCTACTAGTTAAAGCATGAGCATGAGAGTAACTGACATGTGGGATTGAATTAACTGGAAAACAATGATATATGTGATATTTACTGCAAAATTACATATAGATTATGATGTTATATACAGTATATTACATTAATGTACTGTCGTGGTCACCTCATGTCAGCTGAGGCTACAGTTCACCCAAGTGGATAATGGACGACTGGAAAAATGTCACCTCATCTGATGAATCTCAAATTCTGCTGAGACATGCAGATAGGGTCATAATTAGAGCAGCATGAATCCATGCAATCAGTGGTTCAAGCTGGTGGTAGTGTTATGGTGTGGATATTCTCTAACCACAGGCAATTTTAGTTTTTTTAGTTTTTTTTTTTTGTGGGAGGACAGAAATTATAATCTCTACTGAAATTATGAACAGAGGCTGTGCCTTTATTTGGATACAGGTGCTCCAGCGTGTCTTTTTGGCCGAATTGAATACAGTTTTACCAAGCTTTTAATGGCAGGGCCCCCTTTCAGCCACTGCCGTGGGACAGATTTGTTTCAGTGTGATTGGATTTCTGTAGATTAACAGAAGTAATAAATGCCATCAGTTAAGGTTGATAGGGCAACACCAGACTCCTCTTAGAAGACAGAAACTGAGGTGTTGATACCAAGCTTTGTGCAGGAGAGAACGTGTTTGCAGGATTTCACCCTGTCACTGAACCCTTTAAAATAATAATATTATAAAATTAAAAGAAAATAGTTATTATGAATGTGTTGTGTTGAAGCGCTCCAAAAGATGAGGAGCAGTACAACTTAAAAGCCCTAGACCAGTGATGGGCAAACTTGGCCCTTCCAGGCCACTTTCCTGCAGAGATTTAATCCAACCCTGATATGACTCACCTGCCTGTAGCCTTCTAGTAGTCTTGAAGACAATGATTAGCTGGTTCAGGTGTGTTTGATTAGGATTGGAGCTAACCTCTGAAGGAAAGTGGTCTGGAAGGGCCAAGTTTGCCCACCCCTGCCCTAGACCAATAGTCAAATGTATAGAGGGTGTAAAAAATCAAAGAACGTGACAGTAGAAGATCTAAAGGAATCAGATGAATAAACAAGATCACAAAGATATGAAGGTGCTAAGTTATGAAGAGACTTGTAAGTGAAATGTAAAATCTTAAATTGAATACAATATTTAAACTGGAAGTCAGTTGTCAAAGAACAGGAAAACTTTGCTCTATCGAAGATGTTTGTGTAATGAACCTGGCTGGAAATTCTGGACCATCTGAAGTTTATGAAGAACCTTTAGTGAAGCAATACTGAGAAGTAAATTACAATAATAAATTTGAGATAACTAAGACTTGTACAAGAATATAAGCACTATTAGCCATAAGAGATGAAGATAATTAATGATTAATGCAAATTTTAAAACTGTCAGGATCATGGACCTGTTTTGTTATGTTTTGCCCCTGTTTCTGTTCCTGTGTTCCCTTATTTGGTCATGTTCCTGTCCTTGTTTAGTTAATTAGTCATTCTGTGCACCTGTGTTTGGTAATTGTCCTGTGTTTAAAAGTTCTTGTCTGTGCATTTCTCCTCTGTCGAGTCTACTTGTTGGACGTTGTGTGTTTTCCATGTTCTTGTTGTGGATTATCCCCTGTGATTCCTAGATTAAAGACTTTTGCTTGTACTCCACATTTCTCTCTCGTTCCTCCCACAGTGAATCGTGACAGATGAACCGACCAAAAACAGTAACCTCCGTTTGTCTACCCTCCATTTTGTTTTCCGGTTTTCTCTCAGTGTTTTTGTTTCCGTGGTGTGCCCTAATGGATCCCCTCCTTCGCCCCCAAATTCCTCCTCCTCCTGCTGGAGCAGGGGAGCGCTCGTTCGGAGACCATACCAGATTTTTTCTGGCTCTCGCCGAACTTACCAGCTACCCGAGCACCGTCGTCTGAAGATGGTCCTCGAGCGGAATTCGCCGCCTTCGTGGAGTGGGCTCTCAAATACCCGCCATCCCACCCGCTCCAGCCTCCTCTACCGCTGTCATCGGGCAGCCCCTCTGCTCGCCCTCAGCCCACCATCAATACGGTGCGAGCTCCGCAGGTCTGCCATCCTCCAGCGTCACCGTGGCTGGAGAATCCCTCACCTCTGCCTCCAGCCTCCGTGGCCCGGACTCCACCTGAGCCCGCAGACCCAGCGGCTCCACCTCAGCTCCTAGGTTCCTCACCTCCACCGTCACCCATCGATCCACCAGCTCCCCCGGGCTCCCTCGTCCCTCCAGCTCCACCTTGGTCAGGCGTCAACCCACCATCGCCTCAGTACTCCGCTCCTCTGGCTGCACCTCATTACTCCGTCCCACCAGCTCTATTGGGCTCCTTCCTCCCACCAGCTCCACCTTGGTCCTCAGTCGCTCCGGCTCCGCCACGGATCTCCGGATCTCCACCTCCGCCTTGGTCGCCAGAGACCTCAGCTCCCCGCTGGCCCCCCGGATCCTCGGCATCCCCCTGGCTCGTTGGCTCTCCATCTCCACCTCAGGCTCCTCCACCACCTGCTCAGCCGCCGTAAGCTGGGATCAATCAGAAAGATATGATCTGTACAATTAAATAGGAAATACCAGTAATTCCAATGTAAATTGACAGCAGAATGCTATGTGAGATGCTGTTAAAAGCTACTTAAATCAAGAAAAATTTGCATCAATAAAAGTTCAGAATCAGCATCCATCAATCAATCATTAGTAACTTTAATCAATGCAGTGTCTGTGCTATAAAGTGAACGATGACCAGACTGAAATTGCTTAAACAAGTTATTATCCATACAAAGATAAATCACCTTGTTAAGTTTTTTTTTTTCTAACTAAAAAAGTTAATTAAACTATTTTTATGGATGGTCATTTAGGTGACTTTTTTTTATTATTAGTAGAAATCTGAATGAATAGTTTTTGTGAATTGGAATTTTCTTTGAATGAATTGGTTTATTAATTGAATTCTATTTAATTTGATCAAACTGATTTGTTTTATCAAATGCATTTGTTGGTCACATTCATCTCTGAGGTGCTCTAATTTCAGAAAAGTAAGTTAGATTAAATTGCAAAGTAATACCTCACAAGGAAAAACAGTCAATTTTAATAACATTACTTTTCTTAAATGAGACCACCTCAATGCAACTGACAAATACGACCTCCAAAGGACACAGTCTCTGAAACGAGATGCAGCTCTGGCATTAACCCAGTGGTTTCCAGTAACTGAATGTGAGCAATGAGAGGTTGAAATACCTCTACATAGGCTGATGATCATTTGATTTCATTTTAAAGAATGAAAGAAAGATTTTTTTTATTTATTTATATTCATTCATTTAGCAGATGCTTTTATTGAGGAATACAATAAGCGATTCATTACAGAAAGGCAAATAAACACAGGAAATGCTTGTAATACAAAGTTTCAGGCATTGTTCAGATTAGTACAAGCTAGACAGGGAGAGATTAAGGAAAGAGAAAGCAAAGTTGTTTTTGTTTTTGTTCGTTCTTTAGGATGAAGTCAAATAGTGACGAAAGAGATGAGTTTTCAGCTGACGCTTGAAAATTGTCAGAGATTCGGTATTTTGGATGGGGGTGGGAAGGTCATTCCACCAGCCAGGAACAGTGAACGAAAATGCTCTGGAAAGCGATTATTTATTTATTTTATTTTTTTCACATTGGAAATGTATTGGTGGTGAAGATTTCCAAGCCTGAGGTATAAACAAATCAGTTTGAAATAATTTACAGGTCTCTATTGAGAAAAGCAAAGAAACGTCTTCAAGTTACATATGTAACCATGGTTCCCCGAGGGGAACGAGACGCTGCGTCAGAAAACGCTATGGGAACGCCTTCAGCGTAACTATGCTCTGAATCACATGTGTAATCAGACCAATGGAAGGGCGAGATGTCACGGGTGGGTGACGTAGTGACCAGGAAGTTATAAAAGCACATGAGGTGGAACCGGCGTCAGCTTCTAGGAATAAAGCAAGCGCTCACAGGGATGCCGGAAGTATGGCCCTGAGACGCAGCGTCTCGTTCCCTCGGGGAACCATGGTTACATACATAACCTAGAGACGTTCCCCTTCAGGAACTCACGCTGCATCGGAAAACGCTATGGAAACGAGTATGCCCATGCCGCCAGACTTGCAAATCCCTGCCTAGTGTGGAAGAGCACAGCTAGGACGAGAGAACAGAAGAGCCAGGAGTGGCTTGCATATCTAGATCATAGAATATGATGGAACTGAGGGGTGTGGACCATCCCACTGCATTGCAGATGTCCTGCATGGACACACCTGCCAAAAAGGCCTTGGATGCCGCCACACGTCGAGTCAAGTGAGCCTTTACCCCCAGAGGCGAGGGGAGATCAGAGGACTCGTAAGCAGTAGAAATGGCATCAACTATCCACCGGCTGAGGGTCTGTTTAGTAGCAGGAAGACCTCTCTTGGGGGGATCATAGCACAAAAGCAGTTGGTCCGCCTTTCGCCACAGGGCAGCTCTGTGGACATATGCGCCCAGTGCTCGCACTTGAGCACAGAAGCACAATTGAGCTTCTGCTGGTCAGGTTCCCTGAAGGGAGGAGGACAGAAGGCCTGAAGTACAATAGGATGGCATGACAGAGGGGACTTTAGGAACATAACCCGCTCGAGGGTAGAGAAAAGCATTGGCCAAGCCGGACGCAAAGTCTAGGTAGGAAGGGGCCACTGAGACTGCCTGCAGATCCCCAACTCTCTTTAAAGAAGAAATCACCAGAAAGAAACAAAGAACGTTTTAATAGAGAGAAAGCGATCAGAAATCGCCTCAATAGGCTTGAAGGGAGGCTTACAGAGAGCTTCTAACACCACAGCCAGGTCCCACGTGGGGATGCAAGATCGTACCAGGGGCCTCAGCCTCAGCGCACCGCAGAGGAAACGTGTAACTAGGGGGTGTCTGCCCACCGACTGGCCACTAAGAGGGGCGTGGTAGGCCGCCACGTAGACCTTCAGGGTGGAGTGGGTTAACCCTGTGGAGAAACGGGTCTGCAGGAACTCCAGCACTATACCAACCGTGCCGTTAACTGGGTCGAGCTGGTGATCTCCGCACCAAGAAGTGAAAAGTTTCCACTTCAAGGCATACAATTTCCTCGTAGAGGGAGCTCTGGATTAGAGGATGGTCTCAACAACCTTGGTTGAGAGACCGGAAGCTATGAGTTGTGCCCCGTCAGAGGCCACACCCACAGCTTCCACAGCTCTGGGCGGGGATGGTGAATCGTACCCTCCGCCTGTGAGAGGAGATCCCTCCTGACGGGAATCTCCCTTGGAGAGCCTTCAAGAAGGGAAATCATGTACGAAAACCATACTCGGCCCGGCCAGAACGGGGCTACTAGCAGCAGACGGACCCCGTCCTGGCGCACTATCTACAGAACTCCCGGGGGCAGAGCAATCGGGGCAAAGGCATACAGACGAAGCCTCGGCCACGTCTGTATAATGGCATCCAGCCCCAGTGGAGCTGGATGAGTCAGAGAGAACAGAGGGGACAGTGCGATGTCATCTGAGTCGCAAACAGGTCCACCTGAGCCTGTCCAAAAATTCTCCATATCTGCTTCACCACCTCGTGGTGAAGCCTCCATTCCCCGGGCCTCAGCCCCTGCCTCGACAGGATGTCTGCTCCCATACTTAGATGCCCAGGAATATGCACTGTTCTCAACGAAATTAGTTTGTCTTGGGACCACACAAGGGTCTGGTGTGCCAGCTTGTATAAGGGGCGCGAACGCAGACCTCCCTGGTGGTTGATGTAAGAGACCACTGCTGTGTTGTCGGTGCGCACAATACATGACGATCTCTTAGGTCCAGGAGGAAGTGCTTCAAAGCTCGAAACACGGCTAGCATCTCCAGGCAGTTGATGTGCCACGTGAGATGGCGATGGCTCCACAGACTGCAGGCAAGGTTGCCACTCATGACCGTTCCCCAACCAGTGAGGGACGCATCCGTCGCTAGCGTTGCACGGCGACAAGGAGCTCCCAGCACCGGGCCCTGAGAAAAGAACCAAGGCTTCCTCTACATGTCCAAGGCACGTAGGCATGGCCGCGTGACCTTGATCATGCAAAGCGGGCTTCCCCTCGGGGATAACCCCTTGGTCTTGAGCCACCACTGTAGGGGTCTCATGTACAGCAGGCCAAAAGGTATCACGTTGGACGCAGCTGCCATCAGACCCAGCAGTTTCTGAAACTGCTTGACAGTGAGTGACCGGCCTTCTCTGACTCTCGCGACTGCAGTGAGGATCGACTCGATCCGAGCAGGAGAAAACTGTGCCTGCATCGTGGACGAATCCCACATCACGCCCAGATAAGTGGTCCTCTGTAATGGAGAAAGCACACTTTTCTTGGCGTTTAGTCTTAGCCCCAGCTCTTTCATGTGAGCGAGAATGACATCTCGATGCTGAACCGCCAAACTGCTCTGTTTGAGCCAAAAACAAAACAATCATCGATGTATTTCAGTATGCGGATGCCCTGGAGTCGCAAGGCAGCCAGAGTAGCATCCACACACTTTGTGAAAGTGCAGGGTGAGAGTGCAAGGCCGAAAGGAAGAACCTGGTATTGGTAAGCATCGCCACTGAAAGCAAACCTCAGGAACTTCCTGTGATGGCAAAGGATGGCGATATGGAAGTATACATCCTTTAGATCTATCGTAACAAACCAGTCCACGGACCTGATCTGAGACACGACTTGCTTGATAGTGAGCATCCTGAACTTCAGTCGCATGACTGAGCAGTTCAACTGACCTAGATCTAAAATGGGACGCAACCCTCCATCCTTCTTCGGAACAATGAAGTACCGGCTGTAGAATCCGGACTATCTGTCATGAGGAGGTACCACCTCGATGGCCTCCTTCCTCAAGAGAGTGTTCACTTCTTGTTCCAATACCAGAGCCTGCTCAGGGCCCACAAGCGTGGGAAAGACCCCGTTGAAAGGCGGAGGAGGAGTGCCAAAATGAATGCGATAGCCTCTTTCTACAGTATGCAGGACCCATTGAGACACATTTGGCAGTAGCTTCCACGCTGCTAAATAGTCTACTAAGGGAACTAGTCTCTCGAGACTGGCCTCCGGTGTACTTGCAGCTGCTAATTTGGTGCCCTGAAGCGGAGGACCGCCAAGAGACGGCCAAACTAGCTGCTCTGGAGACCCCCGCAAGGGTGGTGAGCCCCTCAGCTCCGCTATGTTTCTGGGTGGAAGAGACTGAGGGAAGTGCTCACTTGAGACCACTGCGCCCTGAAGCACCATTGGTGGCAGGGTTGGCAGATAGATCTCCCGAGGGCACTGAGGAGAGACGGACACCATATGATGTGCCGCCCTCAAAGGTCCTGAGCCACGTATGTCAGGGCCTTTTGGTCGAGGACTTCCGCTGAAGAACAACCCTCAGATAGCCTCTTCGACTTCGAAGACCTTGACCTAGAGCGCCACTGAACTCAGTCCCGCTGTGGGGGAGCGTGAGAAGCGACACTCTGTTTTTGTGCCTCGCGGTATGAGAAGGAGGTACATGACGAGGGCTGCTCCCGCCCGGCAGCCCCCAGAGCTAGAGAGCGGCGAGGGAGGAACCGCTGGAACGCCGCCGCCTGTTTACGAGCCTCCTGGTGCCTGCCGAACAGGCCAGAAGGTGCAAGCAGGGCGTCCATGAGGAAGACCCTGTCCTTCTCTTTAATGTCGGACAGGGTCAACCAGAGATGCCTCTCCACTGCCACTAGAGCTGCCATAGACAATCCAATGGCACGGGCGGTCTCCTTGGTGGCGACAAATCAGCAGTCCTATGTAATTCAGAAATATATTCAGATTTAACTTCCTCGCCTTCGTCTAACTCCTTTAGCAGATCGGCTTGGTATGCTTGTAACACCGCCATGGTGCGCAGGCACGCACCAGCCTGACCTGCCGCCGTATACCCTTTGCCCACCAAGTGTGACGAGAAGGGTCTGGCCCACGATCTTGACACCTCGGTGTGGAGATCGGGGAAGAACGGCAGGCTCTGGCATGGAGGTGGCAGCTTACTCCGCAGAAAGTCAATATTTAGCAATCGATATTTAACTTAGCCACGGCACGAGTAACCACCTCCAACAACTCCTCATACTGGGCTGATTGAGGGGGCGAATCCTCATCGACGCCCTCCACATCAACCTCCTCGAGCCCCTTTCCCGGGGGAAGAAACCGCAGAGCGCGCTTCCGATCCCAGAGAGCGGACACCGGATCTGGCAGGTGAATTCGGACTCGCCCGTCTCCATTCCCTCAGCCAAATCCAATTGCGAACGCCAAGAATGCAGCTGCCGCTCAGCCTTGGCTGAAGTGGGACCCGCACCGCGAGGAACGCTGGTGAAGGCTCCCTCCTCGAAGAGAGCCTTCTGGGAGTGAAGCGAGCGCAGTGACAGCCGCTCACAGTGCAGGCAGTCGGCCCCCTCGAGAGCTGACTCCACATGCTTCGCTCCCAAGCAGACAACACACAGACTGTGTGTATCCCACTCGTGATGTAGCGAGGGCAGGGAGGAACACACAGCCTGAAACGCTGTCCGCTTTCGCCCTTATGTTTTGTTTTCTCTGTAGCCTTTGCCATGCTATTTCTTTTTTTTTTGCTTTTCAGACAAACAACGTCAAATAAGACTCACAGAACGAAAAGTATGACTGACACAACACAGAGCACTTGCTCACTGACAGAAAGCTGATGCCAATTCCACTGCACGTGCTTTTATAGCTTCCTGGTCGCTACGTCACCCGCCCGTGATGTCTCGCCCTTCCATTGGACTGATTGCGCATGTGATTCAGAGCGTGGTCACGCTGAAGGCGTTCCCATAGCGTTTTCTGACACAGCTCGAGTTCCTGAAGGGGAACCTTTGTTCCTTTCTTCTATTTGACAGATGAAACTTAATGGCATCTTTGATGTGTTGCTGCATATGTGTCACATGCTGCTCAAAGACCTTACACCTACAACACACTCTCTTGACAATATTTTTTAATTTGTCAAAATAGTGCTTATTTACTATGAACTATTTGTACAATCTCAAATGTATGTTTTTGTATTAATTGTTTTGTATTTTTAGGGGTGGAACTTTCATAATGACATTTTACTTACAATTCATCATATTTCAAATGAGTTTGTACATTGCAAACTAGTGCAATCGTTTGTATTTGTAATGTGTGTGTGTGTGTGTGTGTGTTTTTCAGGTGAACATGTTACTTCTGAAACCTTCCAGAACATATTTTTTTAATTCTGCTTATCTCCTTATCTTCCACAATTTGTTAAATGTTGTTTAGTTCCTTACATTTTCATAAAATATGAAACTTGTATTGCTTACTACTTGTTTTTATACTTTGTCTTTATTAGCTTTTTCAAAGCTGCAGTAACAACCATAATAACCTGATGCCAGTCCTGCTTCCTGAAACTAGAGTGTCTGAATATTGACTTTTATTTATTTATTTATTTATTTCATCATTATTATGACCTTATTTCTTCAAAAAATACATTGACTGACCTGTTTAAAGACCACAAAACCTTATACATTGGTACACAATGGTACAATGGGGTTATTGCAAAGTAATTAAATGGGTAAATAAATAAATAAAAAATAGTGTCAATAGCATTCTTGTCCTCTAGACTCGACTTGTTAATTTTTAGCACACAAGTATGGTCATATGCATTTTGCAAGAAGTATGTTTATGTTAAGTTCTTTGCCATCTTGAAGAGAGTTAAGAGCTAGAGACGTAGATTGATCAATCCAAAAACCGAATGACTGACTAAATAAAAAAATGTATGTAAAGACACTGAAAGGTTTTAAAGCATTTATGATCGAAATAGTTTTGTGGAACGAGTCACTTCTTTGGGTATTTTACTCACACAACTTTGGTAAGTCATTTCAAATTCATCAATGATTCATGATGTTTGTAATTATTAATTTGAAACTGAAATGAAGGTAGATAAATGTGCTAAAAATAATACAAAAATGATAGAAAAACCAATCAGAGTAAGATTAAATTAAAACAGGAACATAATTTCAGCGGAAATGTTGTCAGCTGATTAATCTGTATCATAGATATTGCCATTTGATATGTTGTGAACATTATTGTGCAATATTAGTAATCTTAAAAGAAAACTATTTAATCTGTTGATTTAAATGTTTTGATTGTCATACATATTGTCATGTATGTGATTGTTATTTGTGAACAAGAAATACATATTTGAAGTGTTAAATGGGGATTGTCACATTTTGATAGCTCTAAATGAACGATTATAAAGATTATTCTTGACACACTCTTATATTGTATCTGATTTGATGGTTGTGAAACATTAAGTGTAAAAATTAATGATTGCATTTGTGCAGGTTTCTTTCTTTTTTTCTTTTTTTAAGAATGCAGCAAACCAGGTGAATTCCCAGGGCATGTCAACAGACCACCTAGTTGAGTGGAGCTCTTCACCTGGATTGACTGTAGTCTCATGAGAACAGATAAGAATCTCAAACACTGAATATCTTGAATTGCATTTTTTTTCAGTGACTGAAAATTACAAGAAAAGGACATTGATAGTTTGATCAAACATTTGATAGAACAATTGTTTGGCTATTTATTCAATGAATTGCTGTTGAGCTTATTGTATAATTACAGTATACAGGGATCCCTCAACTTTGACTAGTCAATAATAATAATTAATGATTTTATTATTATTAATCATAGCAATAAGTAACATGTAATTAAAAATCCTTAAAACAAGATAAACATACTTGAGAAGCAATTCCGCCTAATGTTCTTTACTTGGGTAATAATTTGGACTGTAACTGCCACCATATATATAATCAATGTAATCACCAGAAATGGCTGTAGACCACAAAAAAAAAAAAAGTGGGACATCTCCCAATATTGTCTCTCTTTTCACATGCTTTCTCTAAGGGCACAGCTGCAACAAATGGCCTGTGTTAAATCCTAATGCAATTCTGTAGCACTTTACATGTGCATTCCCCCTCCCTCACTGGAATGACATTGCACTTCCAAACCACTTTCAGTTTGTATTTCCTGGAAAAGGATGTTCACGTAATCAATTTTTAACTCTTTGCATCCTGAACTTAAATATTTTACTGTGTACATTAGACAATTAATTTTAGATTATTTCAAAAAGGCCTTTAAGTATTCAGCTTTATGTTCTTATTTAGTCTGATAATACTTTAAATGTGATAATACTTTCAAAATACATTGAAATAAATGTGTTCTCCATATTCGGCAAGTGGAAACTGAAAGTGAAAATGATAAAGGAATAGTATATAAACGAGAACTGTGACATACTGTAAGCTTCCAGACTAGGCTGCAGACAGAGAAACAGCGAGTCACCTTTCCTTCTGAGAAAAGCAACAAAGAATGGGAAACGAAAAATCAACATTAAAACCGGACAGTCCACAGTCAAGCCCAGGTGAAATTAGGCAGTGATCATTTAAATATATTTAGTATCAATATGATATGATATGTATTTTGACGGGACACAGATGTGCTATAGATATTCATAGGGAGAGATAAAACAATTTATTTCTAAACTCTGTCATCATTATATAGACTTTATCGCTCTCTCTCTCTTGCTCTCTCTGAGGGTGTCTGAGAGCTTTCACGTGGAGAGGGTGATTGTTTGGGTTTTCTGCCTTATACTATACTCACTTTCCTTTCTCAGCAATGACAAAAATATTTTGAATGTAAAGTCAGTGTATTTATTTTATTTTTTTGAAGTGTCACTTTGTGTGAACTGTTAGTAGAGTTTGTGTGGGAATAGGATGGCGTCCTCCTTGGCGGGGGTAACGCCACATGTTTCCCTTCGTATTGGCGTTAGATGATTAAATAAATTACTTTTTGGATACCACATTTGGCAAGACTGTTGATGTGAGAGATTTGCAATGCAAAAGGAGCATTGATAAGGTTTAAGTTCTGCGCTATCAAAGATATGGATACCCCGAGCACTTTCTTTTTTAATCTCGAAAGAAACTGTGTGCATCACAAACAGATGTGTCACCTTTGTCGTCAGCATGGATCAGTAACATCAAATCCAGTTGAAATGAGCAGTGTCTCGTTCCCTACTCAGGGAACCATGGTTACATAAGTAACCTGAGACGATTTTTATAAACAGTTAAATAGTGCTGAATACATTTCAGTTACATATGTAACCCTCGTTCCCTGAAGGAGGGAATGGAGACGTCACGTCGGTAATGACCGACGAATTGGGATTTCGCTTAGAGAGACCAATCCACTTCGAGTTTAAACTAAACGAGCCAATGCACATTGGCATGCGATGATTGTATACAGCTGCTGCTGATCGCAACGTGAGTATAATTAGGCAGCAGGTGCAACGCATATTCAGGTTTTCGCTGAGCCGAGCCGGTGACCCAGCTGCTCAGCAGTGGTACAGCAGCCATGGTGACGGGACGTGACGTCTCCGTTCCCTCCTTTAGGAAACGAGGGTTACATAAGTAACCGAGATGTTGCCTTTCAGTCGGTCACTCTCGACGTCACATCGGTTATGACCGACGAATTGGGATCCCTACCAAAGCGCCATGGATGCTGCCCCTTCCAGTGTCCTGTGCGAGCCTCTTTCGCCCCTTTTAGGTGTAGGCCGGGGCTCGCAAAAAGAAGGCCAGTCACTGTTGTCGTAGCACAACCCACTCAGTGAGATTGGATAACACTGGGAAAGCTTACCTGTTTCACTTAGAACAGGAACATTGCGGAAGCTCCATACTTCCCGAAGGAGGTTTCGGAAGTACTTACACATATGAACATCCGTCTAGGTGCATATTGAAGATTAGAGGTGATTGTAACCCTCTTGGAAAATAGCACAAAGTCTGCCGGGGAAACACGGGCTCTGAGGCTATACCGTAGACTTCCACATATAGGATCCACTTAGGTCTCTACATATGGGACCCAGCCCTCTACCGGTTCTCACGGATTCATCGAGTGAGGGCCTGGCACCGGACGTTCCGCCATGTCTAGCTGCCGAGGGGTTGGAGGAGCTTGACTGGGTCTACAGTACAGACACTCTGAAGCAGTTATAGCAAGCCAACACTAACTGGGGCCTCTCAGTGCTTCTACCCCTTTGAGGTGAGAACACAGGAGGATAATGGCTCCACACGAAGGCTATAGAATCTAGCAAACGCGTTGGGGGTCACCCAGCCTGCAGCTCTACAAATATCTGCTAGCGAGGCGCCACGAGTCAGTGCCCAGAAGGATGCAACACTTCTAGTAGAGTGAGCTTGCAACCTGAACGGGCAGGGCACACCCTGTGCCTGATAAGCCAAGGTGATGGCATCCACTATCCAGTGGGCCATCCTCTGCTTACAGACAGCATTCCCCTTCTGCCGGCCTCCGTGACAGACAAAGAGCTGGTCTGAGGTCCTGAAGCTTTATGTCTGGTCTACATAGCATCTCAAGGCTCGGACGGGACAAAGCAAAGCTAGGGCTGGGTCTGCCTCCTCTGGGGGCAGTGCTTGCAGGCTCACCACCTGATCCCTGAAGGGAGTAGTGGGAACCTTGGGCACATAGCCGGGCCGGGCCCTCAGGATTACCTGGAAGTCGGCCGGTCCAAACTTTAGGCACAAATCGTTGATCGAAAATGCATGCAGGTCCCCTACCCTCTGAATGGAGGCCATTGCAAGCAGAAGCAGAGTCTTCACTGATAGAAACTCCAGCTCAACTGTCTGAAAAGGCTCAAATGGGCCCTGCTGTAGTGCTTTGAGCACTAGAGACGGGTCCTAAGAGGGTATAGAGTGGGGCCGTGGAGGATTTAGCCTTCTCGCCCCCCCTAAGGAACCTGATGACCAGGTAATGCTTCCCCACCGACTTCCCTTCTACGGGGTCGTGGTTGGCAGCAATCGCAGCCACGTAGACTTTAAGGGTGGAGGGAGACAGCCTTCGCTCCAACCCTTGCTGCAGAAAGGACAGCACAAATCTGATCGGGGATTTTCGGGTGTCTTCTCGGTGAGAAGAGCACCACTCGATGAACAGGTTCCACTTCAAGGCGTAAACGTGTTTCATAGGCAGTGCTCTCGACGAAGTGATGGTGTCAACTACCTCCTGGTGTAAGTCACCTAGAACCTCCGCGTCCCGTCCAGGGATCAGACATGAAGATTCCAGAGGTCTAGACGCCGGTGCCACAGGGTGCCCCATCTCTGAGTCAGTAGATCCTTCCTCTAACTCAGAGGAATCTGCCAAGGAGGGGCTGTCACGAAGAGCATCAGTTCCGGGAACCAGGTCCGAGTGGGCCAATAAGGCGCCACGAGCAGGACCTGCTCCTCGTCCTCCATGATCTTGCACAGTGTCTGTGCAAGAAGGCTCACTGGGGTAAACGCATACTTGCGAAAGCCCCACGGCCAGCTGTGTGCCAGTGTGTCTGTACCGAGTGTTAATTTGGTCAGGGAGTAAAACAACTGGCAGTGAGATGTCTCTGGAGAGGCAAACAGGTCTACATGAGCTCATCGGCTGCCCGGTTGTGCAAGCCCGGAATATGAATGGCACGAAGTGACCTCAGATGCTTCTGATTCCAAAGGAGGAGGTGGCAGGCGAGTTGCGACATGCGACCGGATCATAGACCACCTATGCAGTGTTGTCCATGCGGACCAGTACGTGCTTGCCTCATAAGCGCCCTTTGAGACGGATCAAGGCAAGGCATACTGCCAGAAACTCAAGGCAATTGATGTGCTAGTGCAGTTGGGGGCCTGTCCAAACCCCAACACTGCAAGCCCGTCAAACGTGTCCCCCCAGCCGGTGGTGGAGGCATCCGTCTGAACAACAGCATGCCTGGAGACCTGTTCTAGGGGCACTCCTGCCCGGAGAAACGCAAGGTCTGACCACGGGGTGAAGGTTTGGCGGGAGGCCGGTGTGACTTGGACTCAGTGAGTTGCCACGCCCACCTCAGGACTCGGCCATGGAACCAGTGTTGAAGAGGTCTCCTATGAAGCAGCCCCAGCGGTGTGACTCCCGCTGCAGCTGCCATATGCCCCAGGAGCCTCTGAAACTGTTTGAGTGGGACCACAGTCCTGCTCTTGAACATATTCAGGCAGTTCAACACCGACTGAGCACGTTCCTGCGTGAAGTGTGCTATCTGTTCAACCGAATCCAACTCCATTCCGAGAAAAGAGATCCTCTGCGTTGAGGAGAGTTTGCTCTTTTCCCAGTTGACCTGAAGGCCCAACTCACTGAGGTGTGAGAGCACCAAGTCCCTGTGTTTGCAGAAATGATCATGAGACTGAGCTAGTATGAGCCAGTCGTCGAGGTAGTTGAGAGCACGAATGCTCTGTTCTTTAAGGGGAACAAGGGCTGCCTCCACAACTTTCATGAAGAAACGGGGCGACAGGGGCAGCCCAAAGGGCAGGACCTTGTACTGATATGCTCGTCCCTCGAACGTGAACCGCAGGAATGGCCTGTCGCAGAAGGATCCAAACATGAAAGTATGCGTCCTTCAGGTTGATCGCTGCAAACCAATCTCGGGGACGGATGCACCCGAAGATGCGCTTCTGCGTGAGCATCTTGAAAGGAAGCTTGTGAAGGGCCCGGTTCAAGATGCGCAGATCCAAGATTGGTCTTAACCCACCGCCTTTCTTGGGTACAATGAAGTAAGGGCTGTAAAACACCATCTTCATATCGGTTGGAGGGACTGGCTCAATCGCATACTTCGCCAGTAGGACTGCGATCTCTGCACGCAAGACGTATATCTGCCTCCTTCACTGAAGTGAAGTGAGCAGAGTTCACAAGTGAGGTGAACTGAATCACATAGCCGAGTCTGA
The DNA here is from genome assembly GCF_001515645.1 of Sinocyclocheilus grahami. Classification (NCBI taxonomy): domain Eukaryota; kingdom Metazoa; phylum Chordata; class Actinopteri; order Cypriniformes; family Cyprinidae; genus Sinocyclocheilus; species Sinocyclocheilus grahami. The sequence continues at coordinate 224,991 of NW_015506477.1, read as the reverse complement.
TGGTCTGAAGGAGCCAACGAGACAGACTGGGGTCCTTTTGTCGAGGTTTTGGGTACCACTGACAGTGAAGTCAGTGGCGGGGAAAAAATAAACAAAAGCTTGTCCGGCTGGCCCTCCTCCGGGAGAGGGAGTGGTGCATTCACCATCTCCTGAAGAGCAGCTTCCTCCATCTCTGGGTCACCCATCTCAGGGCCTCTTGCTCTTCGCTTGCCACCAGGTTTGGTGGGGGCCTGGACGGGCGGGGCGGTTCCATGAAGTTTTGTTGGAGGCTGCTGCATTTGCTGTGTGGGAGGGGGGGTGGCGGAAGGGGGCCGCCCTCGGCGACAAGCAGACTGAGGCGCTGCCGCCGCCAGCCGGGTGGAGGCAGAAGCTGCACGCCGGGGCAGGATGTGTTTGATGGCCTTGGTGTGCTTCTGTGCAGTGGAGAACTGCTAGGCAAAGTTCTCCACTGTGTCGCCGAAGAGGCCGGTCTGAGACACAGGGGCATTTAAGAACCACATCTTATCGTGTCCCTCATGTCAGCCAGACACAGCCAGAGATGGCGTTCTTGGACCACCATAGTGGACATCGCATGGCCCAGAGACCGCGCAGTGACCTTCGTAGCGCAAGGCCAGTAGCGGTGCAAAGCTCCCTAAGAACATCTGGGTCATGCCCACCCTCGTGCAGGTCCTTCAGTGCCTTGGCCTGATGAACCTGCAACAACACCATGGCATGTAGGGTGGAGACAGCTTCTCCGCAGGCCACATAAGCACTGCCGGTCAGAGCTGACGAGTACCTACAGGCCCGGGAGGGGACCGATGGCTTGCCCCACCAGGTGGCAGCGGTATTTGGACACAATTGCATCGCAACCGACCGCTCCACTGGAGGGATTTCCATATACCCCCACACTGCTGCCGCCAGGGGGAACCCTAGATCTAGGTAGATGCACGGGCACCCCGCCCCTTTGCAGGAAACGGAGCCTGGTCCACAACTCTGTTACAGTCATTTTCCCACAATGAGAGCATGAGTCGTCCACAAACGCCGCCTTAGCGTGCTTAACGCCCAGACACGTGAGGCAGCGATTGTGACCATCACCCGGCGCCAGGTAACGACCGCATCCAGAAACGGACGAGTGGAAGGGCATCTTTGAAAGACACTTCTTTAAAAAGACGTCCACACCGTTGAATGCTCTTTTAGAAATTAATATTTTAGTGTGCTGAAGCGCACAGGGGAGATGGCCACCTGCAACACAAACAGGGGGTAGTGCAGCCTGATGTGTGCAACCCACTCGACATGGGGAGAACCACTGCCGCTGAAGCGCCTTACCACCAACACCAGTTCTTCCCAAAAGCGCGCTGAACTCGTTGAGTTTCTTCTTTGCAAAGCAGAAGTCAGGAGCAGAACGAAACAACCGCTGAGTATGCATTGCACCTGCTGCCTAACTATACTCGCACTGCGATCAGCAGCAGCTGAATGCAATCATCGCATGCTAATGTGCATTGGTTCATTTATTTTAATTTTCAGTGACTGACTGAAAGAGAACTGTGATTCTGTGCTGATGATTTGTTCAAAGATCTACCTCAGCTTGGGGATGAACAGAAAAGGACAGTGGACACGCTAATTACTTTTAAAGAACTTACAGAAGCAATGCATCAGCTACATGTTGGACGTAGTCCTGGAATTGATGGTTTACCTGTGGACTTTTATCAACATTTCTGGGATACAATAGGACAAGATTCTTATGAAGTGTTGTTAGACTGTATTAGAAGTAAAACCCTTCCTACGAGTTTCGTCCTTGCTCCCAAAGAAAGGGGACTTAGGATTTCTCAAGAATTGGAGGCCAGTCTCTTTGTTATGTTCTGATTATAAAATATTTTCAAAATGTTTAGCCAATAGAATTAAACATTGTCTAGACTTATTGGTTCACAATGATCAAACTTATTGTATACCTGAAAGATCTATAGTGGACAATATTTTCTTATTGTAGGATGTAACTGGTTTTAATCAGTCTAATCATGCCAACATTGGAATTATGTCATTTGTTCAGGAAAAAGCATTCAACAGATTTGACCATGAGTATCTTTTGTAATGTTTTGAAGAATTTTGTGTTTGGTGATAATTTTATATCTTATATTTGGTTACTGTATAGTAATGTTTCTGTTATGGTCAAAGCAGGTGGTGGATTAAGTGCACCAATACCTGTCACAAGAGAGATAAAGCAAGGTTGGCTGCTTTCTGGGCAGTTTGATGATTGAGCCATTGTTGTGTAGATTGAGGAGGGTTCTTAAATGAATTGTAATTCCTAGTATAAACGATAATTTTAAATTATTTTTTCAGCATATGCTGATGATATTACAGTTTTTATTACAAGTCAGGATGATATTAGAGTTTTAACTCAAACTATTGAAATATATGAAAAAGCCTCCTCTGCGAGAGTTAACTGGGCTAAAAGTGAAGGATTTATTATTGGCAGGTAGGAAGAAACTGAGTTTCTTAAACTTCTTGGGGGTGGGTTACATTGGAGACAGGATGGTTTGAAAGCATTAGGTGTTTTTTGGGGAATTACCATTTTCAAAAGAAAAATTGGGAGGGTCTGCTGGAGAAGGTGTCTGCTAAATTGTCAAAATGGAATTGGCGATTATCACAACTGGCCTATAGATGGAGAGTTCTGGTTATTAACAACCTGGCTGCATCAATGTAGTGGCATGGGACTATTGTTTTGGAGCCACCGGAAGAACTAATTTCTAATATACAAAGGACATTTGTTAATTTATTTTGGAGTGGACAGCATTGGATCCACGCAACAGCACTCTATTTACCAGTTCAAGATGGTGGTCAAGGCTTGGACTTGAGGAGTCGGATCCGGCCATTTAGGATACTGGCTGTACAGAGAGTCCTTTATAACAAAGATGTGGCATGGGCCAAAACTGCAAGTGTTTTTTTTTTTTTTTTGAAGCAGGCAGGTGGACTTGGTCTTGATAGACATCTGTTTTTAATTATGTTAGAAGAGGTAAGCCTGTCAGTGTCACGAATTCGGTCCATGGACTTCCGTTTATTCACCACCAGAGGTCACTCTTTCCATTACATTGACTCTCGCACAACACAAACTGTTGCATAGCACCCCGGACTACATATCCCATCATTCATTGCACGGTTTGCACACTGCACTGATTGCACACAGCTGTTTCTTATCACCTCACTCACTATATAACACTCACTCAAATTGCCATTCTCTGCTGAGTATTGTTTAGCCCGTACCCCATTCCTAGTCTCTGTGTTTTCCTTGTTTTGCCTTGCCTTGCCGGTTTTTGCGGTTTCTGATCTTTGCCTGTTTTCCTGGATTTTTCCCTCTCATCTTGCCCCTGTGATTCTGTCCGCCGATCGGTGACCTACGCTAGCCCTGGGACTATTCTTGTGTTTTGCCCGCCATATACCTGTTTGCCATTGTTTGACCCTGCCTGTTTACCACGTCTCTTTAATAAAGCCTGCAGATGGATCCACACGTCTCATGTCTCGTCAGCCCCGTAACAGAATACTCAGCCACACAAGGATCCAGCAGCTTCTCGGATGGACATTGGTCAGGTATGGATACAGGAAGAATATTGTTAGCCTTTAGATAGGGCACACGATCACTGGAGGGCTATATTCAAGAATATTTAGCCATCGCTCATTATTCAGATCTGCCGGACTGTGTTTTGATAGACTTTTTTTATGAGGGCATTAATCAACCGTTAAAATCCAAACTCATTCACGAGGGTCCACGTTCATCTTTAAGTCAGTGTATGGACTATGCTTTGTTGACGGTTGGTTCAGCGTTCACTGTGGGTATCGCGGAGGAGCACGACTCCGCACTCACTCATGTAATAGCGGCCACACTAGATGGCGGATACAACAGCACCCAGTCATGTCACAGCTGCCCATCTTGAGTCCAGTCAAGTCACCACTGATCCTCCTGAGTCAAGTCAACTCACAGTAGATCTTCGTGAGTCTGGTCAAATCACAGCTAATATTCATGTGTCTAGTCAAGTTACAGTTCATTATCATAAGTCGAGTCTAGTCACAGTGGGTCATCATGAGTCAGGTCTAGTCACAGCTGATCTTCCTGAGTCAAGTCTAGTCACAGTTGATCTTCCTGAGTCGAGTTTAGTCACAGTTGATCATAATGAGTCAAGTCAAGTTACAGTTCATTATCATGAGTCAAGTCAGGTCACCGCTGATCTTCCTTACTCAAGTCTAATCACAGTCATTCTTCCTGAGTTCAGTCAAGTCACAGCTGATCTTCCTGAGTTCAGTCAAGTCACTGTTGATCATCATGAGTCAGGTCTCGTCACAGTTGATCGTCATGAGTCCAGTCAAGTCGCCGTCCCTCCCCCTGTTCCGCCTCCGCTCCACCGCCCACCTGGTCTCTGTGTTTTCCTTGTTTTGCCTTGCCTTGCCGGTTTTCGCGGTTTCTGATCTTTGCCTGTTTTCCTGGATTTTTCCCTCTCGTCTCGCCCCTGTGATTCTGTCTGCCAATCGGTGACCTACGCTAGCCCTGGGACTATTCTTGTGTTTTGCCCGCCATATACCTGTTTGCCATTGTTTGACCCTGCCTGTTTACCACGTCTCTTTAATAAAGCCGGCAGATGGATCCACAGGTCTCACGTCTCGTCAGCCCCGTAACAGTCAGAGCTTCCGCTTTTTTTATAGATCTATGCTACTGGCATGGAGAACTGTTTTTAAAAGTGGAACGAGATGTGGATGATCAAGTATACTCGACTCCAGAGGAACCACTGTTTTTGAATCCAATGATTCGGACAAGGCTGTTGTTTTCTGTAAGTGTGAGGACATGCTTACTGAGGAATGGTGTTCAGAAGTTTGGACATCTTCTAGATGAGATGGGATGGAAATCAACAGAGCCACTTCAAGAAATTATAGGTTTGAAGTCTGTATGACTTGTCTCAAAATTGAAGGAAGAAATCTGTAATGCATTACCTAGAGGCTGCAGGAACTGGATTGGACTGAGCTCAACACAGGACATGAGAAATGTGCAAAGTTTTCCTGAAATAAGAGTTTCACCTGTCACAAATGAGGAAGATGAAGGTAAAGATGTGGACTCAATTTTATCTTTTAAGACTCCTCAGTTACACCTTTTTAAAGATGCATCTAAGAAGGCTAGATATTATACTATACTATATTTTATACACCGGGAATTGTTAAAGAGACAAAGAACCTCTAGATGGCCAGGGTTGCTGGGACCAGACTTTCTCGTTAGGGACAGGTGGAGGACCCTATATAAACCCCCTGTAGAGAAGCGAACTGTTGACCTGCAGTGGAAGATTATTCATGGGGCCATAGCTACAGACGGACACGAATCCAGCAGTTGAAGGGAAATGTCAATTTATGGGGAGAAAGAAGATATAGAATGTTTATTGGGGGAATTAAATATAAGTTCCCTTTCAAGGGAACTTCGAACTGCGTCCTCTAGGGGTCGCTATGGGGAACGCCTCGTCGTGACCCGTGTCTGAAGCATACATTGAAAAAACACCAACAACACATTGGCCGGCGACAGCCCATGATGTCACTACCGGTGCGACTATTAGTATAAATAGGTGCAGGGAGAACATGTCATTCTCTTCTTCGTCTTCACTGACTGTTTTGTTTGAAGCATGCATTTGAATGTGGTAAGAGCAATCTCTATCCTATCATTATGGCGAGCACTAGCAGAACGTTTAGAGGATGTGTGCATCCGTGTTGTCCTTGTTTAACATCTCCGAGAGGGCAATCGGCGTGCACTGCGAGCGTTTTTCCAAGGAAAAATCTCCGCTCTCGTTTGTCTCTCTTTTCGAGGAAAGAGGGGTAGCCATCTGCTTCCCGCGATTCAGGACCCGCCGCTGCTGAGGCACGGAGGAGAATGAGCTCGTGGGGATCGCAGGTGGATCTGGCCGATGAGTTTGAAGAGGGATTTTCCCTCTCGTGATCATCGGCTATGGACGAGAGTGAGCCAATGGAGGATGAGTTATTTCATTAACATTGTCTGATCCAGGGGCCAGTGCTCTGCTGGGTTCAGCCTGGGTGAGGCTGAGCCTTCCCAATCCCTCTGCCCTGCGTATGATGAGCTTTTGAAAGTTATAGATCGCGCCATGGCGAGGCTTTAATTGCCGTGAAGCGGGCGAAGAAAGTGACGTTGCGAGGTATCTCGATGAAAGTTATTTTTCTGGCCATAACCCTCCAGCTCAGGTGAGCCTTCCTTTCTTCCTGTTTCCATACAGAGATCGAGAAGGAACGGAAGAGGCTGTTTTTCCTCAGGCATCCATCGATTCCAGCATACGAGTTATGCCAACATCGAGACGATGTGCGAAAGCAGTTATGAGAAGATGCCCCTATAGAGAGATGCTGGCCAGCTATCTCTCTATGGGTGAGACGTCCTCTCTTAAGACTCCCTCCTTGACATCTCGCTCAAATGTCAGGGCATACGTAGCCGCAGCAGGTCGGGCTGGCACTTCATTGCACACGATGGTGATGCTCCAAGCATATCAGGCTGACATGCTGAAAGACCTGTATAAAGGCAAGGGCCTTTCTCCTGATGAGGTAGCTGAGTGTGCCGCACCAAAGATCTCGCTCTCCGTGCTACTAAGCAGGCCGCCTCTGCTAGTGGCAGGTCCATGGCGGCTATGGTAATGACGGAGGGACATCTGTGGGTGAAACTAGCAGATATCGGGAGAAAGAGAGGGGCTTTCTTCTCGATGCGCCGGTTTCGCCTTACATATTTTTTGGTACCTCCTTTTAGGCAGTGGTTGACAAGTTCAGGGAGGCAAAGGCGTGCTCAGCGGCCTTTGTATAATCCTTCTGTGAGATTTCTTTGCAGTGTTTTTCCGGGACATGTGTGTTTCTGTCCTCTCTAAGGTAGGTTCTCTGTGAGCACACCTTTGCTGGATTCAGAAACCAGGTGCTCGACTTGCAGTGTTAAGTTCAGGGAGGCAAAGGCGTGCTCAGCGGCCTTCACGAAGGTCCAGGTATGAGCCCGAACAACATAGGGGTCCTATTGCAGTGTTACCTCACTTGTCGACATTATGTCCAGCCAGTATGATAGCTCTGGTTCCGGCTTCATGCTTCCTGGATCATGCGGCCAGGTCAGAGGCTTCTGCGGGGGCCTTATTGATCATCAGGCCCCCGGCACGACACTGCAAAAACCTTCGGGGGTTTTACATCTGCCCTTTTCTTCCCCTTCCTAATTCCCCTATAACCACCTGCACTCCACCTGACCGAGGTTAGGCAGGAATTTCCTGCATTACAGTCTCCTATGCTGGACCTATAATGTTTTGGTTGGTTCTATGACTTCATAGCAACCACCTTACTGATGGTCCGGACTAGAGGCTTCTCTGGAATCACCTCTGGATCGGGTTTCCGGCGCGGGAACCATGGTGGGTGAGTATGATCCATTCTATGTATATATATATATATATATATATATGTGTGTGTATATATATATATATATA